>NC_069500.1:1422557488-1422579988 GCF_027579735.1 Bombina bombina
CTAAACCCCCTAATAAAATAACAAAGACCCCCAAAATAAAAAATGCCCTACCTTATTCTAAATTACTAAAGTTCAAAGCTCTTTTACCTTACCAGCCCTGAACAGGGCCCTTTGCGGGGCATGCCCCAAGAAGTTCAGCTCTTTTGCCTGTAAAAAAAAACACATACAATACCCCCCCCAACAATACAACCCACCACCCACATACCCCTAATCTAACCCAAACCCCCCTTAAATAAACCTAACACTAAGCCCCTGAAGATCATCCTACCTTGTCTTCCCCTCACCGGGTATCACCGATCGGTCCTGGCTCCAAAATCTTCATCCAACCCAAGCGGGGGCTGGCGATCCATCATCCGGTGGCTGAAGAGGTCCAGAAGAGGCTCCAAAGTCTTCATCCTATCCGGGAAGAAGAGTAGATCCGGACTGGCAACCATCATCTTCCAAGCGGCATCTTCTATCTTCATCCGATGAGGACCGGCTCCATCCTGAAGACCTCCACCGCGGACCCATCTTCATCCGGCGACGTCCAACTGAAGAATGACGGTTCCTTTAAGGGACGTCATCCAAGATGGTGTCCCTCGAATTCCGATTGGCTGATAGGATTCTATCAGCCAATCGGAATTAAGGTAGGAATATTCTGATTGGCTGATCCAATCAGCCAATCAGAATCAAGATCAATCCGATTGGCTGATCCAATCAGCCAATCAGATTGAGCTTGCATTCTATTGGCTGATCGGAACAGCCAATAGAATGCGAGCTCAATCTGATTGGCTGATTGGATCAGCCAATCGGATTGAACTTGATTCTGATTGGCTGATTCCATCAGCCAATCAGAATATTCCTACCTTAATTCCGATTGGCTAATAGAATCCTATCAGCCAATCGGAATTCGAGGGACGCCATCTTGGATGACGTCCCTTAAAGGAACCGTCATTCTTCAGTTGGACGTCGCCGGATGAAGATGGGTCCGCGGTGGAGGTCTTCAGGATGGAGCCGGTCCTCATCGGATGAAGATAGAAGATGCCACTTGGAAGATGATGGTTGCCGGTCCGGATCTACTCTTCTTCCCGGATAGGATGAAGACTTTGGAGCCACCGGATGATGGATCGCGAGCCCCCGCTTGGGTTGGATGAAGATTTTGGAGCCAGGACCGATCGGTGATACCCGGTGAGGTGAAGACAAGGTAGGATGATCTTCAGGGGCTTAGTGTTAGGTTTATTTAAGGGGGGTTTGGGTTAGATTAGGGGTATGTGGGTGGTGGGTTGTAATGTTGGGGGGGGGGTATTGTATGTTTTTTTTTACAGGCAAAAGAGATGAACTTCTTGGGGCATGCCCCGCAAAGGGCCCTGTTCAGGGCTGGTAAGGTAAAAGAGCTTTGAACTTTAGTAATTTAGAATAGGGTAGGGCATTTTTTATTTTGGGGGTCTTTGTTATTTTATTAGGGGGCTTAGAGTAGGTGTAATTAGTTTAAAATTGTTGTAATATTTTTCTTATGTTTGTAAATATTTTTTTATTTTTTGTAACTTAGTTCTTTTTTATTTTTTGTACTTTAGTTAGTTTATTTCATTGTAGTTATTTGTGGGTATTATATTTAATTAATGTATTGATAGTGTAGTGTTAGGTTTAATTGTAGGTAATTGTAGGTATTTTATTTAATTAATTTAATGATAGTATAGTGTTAGGTTTAATTGTAACTTAGGTTAGGATTTATTTTACAGGTAATTTTGTAATTATTTTAACTATTTTAGCTATTAAATAGTTCTTAACTATTTAATAGCTATTGTACCTGGTTAAAATAAATACAAAGTTACCTGTAAAATAAATATTAATCCTAAAATAGCTATAATATAATTATAATTTATATTGTAGCTATATTAGGGTTTATTTTACAGGTAAGTATTTAGCTTTAAATAGGAATAATTTATTTAATAAGAGTTAATTTATTTCGTTAGATTAAAATTATATTTAATTTAGGGGGGTGTTAGTGTTAGGGTTAGACTTAGCTTTAGGGGTTAATACATTTATTAGAATAGCGGTGAGCTCCAGTCGGCAGATTAGGGGTTAATAATTGAAGTTAGGTGTCGGCGATGTTAGGGAGGGCAGATTAGGGGTTAATACTATTTATTATAGGGTTAGTGAGGCGGATTAGGGGTTAATAACTTTATTATAGTAGCGGTGCGGTCCGCTCGGCAGATTAGGGGTTAATAAGTGTAGGCAGGTGAAGGCGACGTTGAGGGGGGCAGATTAGGGGTTAATAAATATAATATAGGGGTCGGCGGTGTTAGGGGCAGCAGATTAGGGGTACATAAGGATAACTTAAGTAGCGGCGCTTTGCGGTCGGCAGATTAGGGGTTAATTATTGTAGGTAGCTGGCTGCGACGTTGTGGGGGGCAGGTTAGGGGTTAATAAATATAATATAGGGGCCGGCGGTGTTAGGGGCAGCAGATTAGGGGTACATAAGGATAACGTAGGTGGCGGTCGGCAGATTAGGGGTTAAAAAAATGTAATCGAGTGGCGGCGATGTGGGGGGGCCTCGGTTTAGGGGTACATAGGTAGTTTATGGGTGTTAGTGTACTTTAGAATACAGTAGTTAAGAGCTTTATGAACCGGTGTTAGCCCAGAAAGCTCTTAACTACTGACTTTTTTCTGCGGCTGGAGTTTTGTCGTTATAATTCTAACGCTCATTTCAGACACGACTCTAAATACCGGAGTTAGAAAAATCCCATTGAAAAGATAGGATACGCAATTGACGTAAGGGGATCTGCGGTATGGAAAAGTCGCGGCTGAAAAGTGAGCGTTAGAACCTTTTTTGAGTGACTCCAAATACCGGAGGTAGCCTAAAACCAGCGTTAGGAGCCTCTAACGCTGGTTTTCACGGCTACCGCCAAACTCCAAATCTAGGCCTTTGTTTGTCTGAGATTTTAGTATTAGATATGAGAAGTTTATTAAAAAACACATTCTGTTTTATGTTAAATCTCATGGAATATTTCACATCCAAACTTCATGCAGTATACAAGCAATATAATAATATTCACAAAGATACAAATGCAATTATTTTACCAATGAAATACTGAACTTGGTATTACAATTGCAGATATAACTAATGTATGATATTGTTATCTTACAATGATTCTGATTATCATGGGGGTACGATATACAGTTAGCTCATATTGCAATGTAGGGGAAACAGGACAGATCTCTTGTATTGCGGCACTTGTTACTGAGTTAAAGAGACAGTAACCACCTTGTACTTACAAGGCATTTCTCTAGTGTTGTTATAAAATAATGTATCAGCCAAGTCTTAATGTTTATAAAACAAATTAACTTCCGTTTTACTGTAATTCACGCACCGTTAGGAGTCAATCTGGGCTTTAGTTTGCAGACAACAAGGCTAGTCATGGTCATATTGTTAGTGTAAAGTGCATTGTTTTGCAGCTGCTATCTGATTAAGCTAATTAGAGACATATATGTAGCAGGGTTATCCTTGAGAAGTATCAATTTACAGAGCTAAATTACTAGAAAAGGGGGGAAAAACAAATAAATAATAACAAATATATATGTAAGTTGTTTAAATTTGCACAACATTATATTTTATATACAAATCTTAAGGTGTTTACTGTCTGCTTAAACAGAAAGTGACTATGGGGCCTATCTATCAAACTCCAGACGGAGCTTGACGGCCCGTGTTTCTGGCGAGTCTTCAGACTCGCCAGAAACACAAGTTATGGAGCAGCGGTCTAAACACCGCTGCTCCATAACCTGACGATTGAGTACAATCGGGTTGATTGACACCCCCTGCTGGCGGCTGATTGGCCACGAGTCTGCAGGGGGCGGCGTTGCACCATCAGCTCTTGTGAGCTGCTGATGCAATGCAGAATACGGAGAGCATATTACTCTCCGTATTCACTGAGGTCAGTGCGGATCAGGTCCGCCAGACTTTGATAACTAGAGGCCTATAGGTTAAGTACATCAGAGGAGCATACAGATAATTACCTTACAGCAGTATGAGCACACAGACACCTGCACTAAGTCTAACCAGTGACTATATAGGTAAAGTATATGAGAGGAGCATACAGATAAATACCTTACAGCAGTATGAGCACACAGACACCTGCCCTAAGTCTAACCAGTGACTATAGGTTAAGTACATCAGAGGAGCATACAGATAAATACCTTACAGCAGTATGAGCACACAGACACCTGCACTAAGTCTAACCAGTGACTATATAGGTTAAGTACATCAGAGGAGCATACAGATAAATACCTTACAGCAGTATGAGCACACAGACACCTGCACTAAGTCTAACCAGTGACTATAGGTTAAGTACATGAGAGGAGCATACAGATAAATACCTTACAGCTGTATGAGCACACAGACACCTGCACTAAGTCTAACCAGTGACTATAGGTTAAGTACATGAGAGGAGCATACAGATAAATACCTTACAGCTGTATGAGCACACAGACACCTGCACTAAGTCTAACCAGTGACTATAGGTTAAGTACATGAGAGGAGCATACAGATAAATACCTTACAGCAGTATGAGCACACAGACACCTGCACTAAGTCTAAACAGTGACTATATAGGTTAAGTACATCAGAGGAGCATACAGATAAATACCTTACAGCAGTATGATCACACAGACACCTGCACTAAGTCTAACCAGTGACTATAGGTTAAGTACATCAGAGGAGCATACAGATAAATACCTTACAGCAGTATAAGCACACAGACACCTGCACTAAGTCTAACCAGTGACTATATAGGTTAAGTACATGAGAGGAGCATACAGATAAATACCTTACAGCTGTATGAGCACACAGACACCTGCACTAAGTCTAACCAGTGACTATATAGGTTAAGTACATGAGAGGAGCATACAGATAAATACCTTACAGCAGTATGAGCACACAGACACCTGCACTAAGTCTAACCAGTGACTATAGGTTAAGTACATTAGAGGAGCATACAGATAAATACCTTACAGCAGTATGAGCACACAGACACCTGCACTAAGTCTAACCAGTGACTATATAGGTTAAGTACATGAGAGGAGCATACAGATAAATACCTTACAGCAGTATGAGCACACAGACACCTGCACTAAGTCTAACCAGTGACTATATAGGTTAAGTACATGAGAGGAGCATACAGATAAATACCTTACAGCAGTATGAGCACACAGACACCTGCACTAAGTCTAACCAGTGACTATAGGTTAAGTACATGAGAGGAGCATACAGATAAATACCTTACAGCAGTATGAGCACACAGACACCTGCACTAAGTCTAACCAGTGACTATATAGGTTAAGTACATGAGAGGAGCATACAGATAAATACCTTACAGCAGTATGAGCACACAGACACCTGCACTAAGTCTAACCAGTGACTATAGGTTAAGTACATAAGAGGAGCATACAGATAAATACCTTACAGCTGTATGAGCACACAGACACCTGCACTAAGTCTAACCAGTGACTATATAGGTTAAGTACATAAGAGGAGCATACAGATAAATACCTTACAGCTGTATGAGCACACAGACACCTGCACTAAGTCTAACCAGTGACTATAGGTTAAGTACATAAGAGGAGCATACAGATAAATACCTTACAGCTGTATGAGCACACAGACACCTGCACTAAGTCTAACCAGTGACTATATAGGTTAAGTACATAAGAGGAGCATACAGATAAATACCTTACAGCTGTATGAGCACACAGACACCTGCACTAAGTCTAACCAGTGACTATAGGTTAAGTACATGAGGAGCATACAGACAAATACATTACAGCAGTATGAGCACACAGACACCTGCACTAAGTCTAACCAGTGACTATATAGGTTAAGTACATCAGAGGAGCATACAGATAAATACCTTACAGCAGTATGAGCACACAGATACCTGCACTAAGTCTAACCAGTGACTATATAGATTAAGTACATCAGAGGAGCATACAGATAAATACCTTACAGCAGTATGAGCACACAGACACCTGCACTAAGTCTAACCAGTGACTATAGGTTAAGTACATAAGAGGAGCATACAGATAAATACCTTACAGCTGTATGAGCACACAGACACCTGCACTAAGTCTAACCAGTGACTATAGGTTAAGTACATAAGAGGAGCATACAGATAAATACCTTACAGCTGTATGAACACACAGACACCTGCACTAAGTCTAACCAGTGACTATATAGGTTAAGTACATAAGAGGAGCATACAGATAAATACCTTACAGCAGTATGAGCACACAGACACCTGCACTAAGTCTAACCAGTGACTATATAGGTTTAGTACATGAGAGGAGCATACAGATAAATAGCTTACAGCAGTATGAGCACACAGATACCTGCACTAAGTCTAACCAGTGACTATATAGGTTAAGTACATTAGAGGAGCATACAGATAAATACCTTACAGCAGTATGAGCACACAGACACCTGCACTAAGTCTAACCAGTGACTATAGGTTAAGTACATTAGAGGAGCATACAGATAAATACCTTACAGCAGTATGAGCACACAGACACCTGCACTAAGTCTAACCAGTGACTATAGGTTAAGTACATCAGAGGAGCATACAGATAAATACCTTACAGCTGTATGAGCACACAGACACCTGCACTAAGTCTAACCAGTGACTATAGGTTAAGTACATAAGAGGAGCATACAGATAAATACCTTACAGCTGTATGAGCACACAGACACCTGCACTAAGTCTAACCAGTGACTATATAGGTTAAGTACATAAGAGGAGCATACAGATAAATACCTTACAGCAGTATGAGCACACAGACACCTGCACTAAGTCTAACCAGTGACTATAGGTTAAGTACATCAGAGGAGCATACAGATAAATACATTACAGCAGTATGAGCACACAGACACCTGCACTAAGTCTAACCAGTGACTATAGGTTAAGTACATCAGAGGAGCATACAGATAAATACCTTACAGCTGTATGAGCACACAGACACCTGCACTAAGTCTAACCAGTGACTATAGGTTAAGTACATAAGAGGAGCATACAGACAAATACCTTACAGCTGTATGAGCACACATACACCTGCACTAAGTCTAACCAGTGACTATATAGGTTAAGTACACAAGAGGAGCATACAGATAAATACCTTACAGCAGTATGAGCACACAGACACCTGCACAAAGTCTAACCAGTGACTATATAGGTTAAGTACATCAGAGGAGCATACAGATAAATACCTTACAGCTGTATGAGCACACAGACACCTGCACTAAGTCTAACCAGTGACTATAGGTTAAGTACATCAGAGGAGCATACAGATAAATACATTACAGCAGTATGAGCACACAGACACCTGCACTAAGTCTAACCAGTGACTATAGGTTAAGTACATAAGGAGCATACAGATAAATACCTTACAGCAGTATGAGCACACAGACACCTGCACTAAGTCTAACCAGTGACTATATAGGTTAAGTACATCAGAGGAGCATACAGATAAATACATTACAGCAGTATGAGCACACAGACACCTGCACTAAGTCTAACCAGTGACTATAGCTAAAGTACATAAGGAGCATACAGATAAATACCTTACAGCAGTATGAGCACACAGACACCTGCACTAAGTCTAACCAGTGACTATATAGGTTAAGTACATCAGAGGAGCATACAGATAAATACATTACAGCAGTATGAGCACACAGACACCTGCACTAAGTCTAACCAGTGACTATATAGGTTAAGTACATTAGAGGAGCATACAGATAAATACCTTACAGCAGTATGAGCACACAGACACCTGCACTAAGTCTAACCAGTGACTATATAGGTTTAGTACATGAGAGGAGCATACAGATAAATATCTTACAGCAGTATGAGCACACAGATACCTGCACTAAGTCTAACCAGTGACTATATAGGTAAAGTATATGAGAGGAGCATACAGATAAATACCTTACAGCAGTATGAGCACACAGACACCTGCCCTAAGTCTAACCAGTGACTATAGGTTAAGTACATCAGAGGAGCATACAGATAAATACCATACAGCAGTATGAGCACACAGATACCTGCACTAAGTCTAACCAGTGACTATATAGGTTAAGTACATGAGAGGAGCATACAGATAAATACCTTACAGCAGTATGAGCACACAGATACCTGCACTAAGTCTAACCAGTGACTATATAGGTTAAGTACATGAGGAGCATACAGAAAAATACATTACAGCAGTATGAGCACACAGACACCTGCACTAAGTCTAACCAGTGACTATATAGGTTAAGTACATGAGAGGAGCATACAGATAAATACCTTACAGCAGTATAAGCACACAGACACCTGCACTAAGTCTAACCAGTGACTATAGGTTAAGTACATGAGGAGCATACAGATAAATACCTTACAGCTGTATGAGCACACAGACACCTGCACTAAGTCTAACCAGTGACTATAGGTTAAGTACATGAGGAGCATACAGATAAATACCTTACAGCAGTATGAGCACACAGACACCTGCACTAAGTCTAACCAGTGACTATATAGGTTAAGTACATGAGAGGAGCATACAGATAAATACCTTACAGCAGTATGAGCACACAGACACCTGCACTAAGTCTAACCAGTGACTATAGGTTAAGTACATGAGAGGAGCATACAGATAAATACCTTACAGCAGTATGAGCACACAGACACAGGCACTAAGTCTAACCAGTGACTATATAGGTTAAGTACATGAGAGGAGCATACAGATAAATACCTTACAGCAGTATGAGCACACAGACACCTGCACTAAGTCTAACCAGTGACTATATAGGTTAAGTACATGAGAGGAGCATACAGATAAATACCTTACAGCAGTATAAGCACACAGACACCTGCACTAAGTCTAACCAGTGACTATAGGTTAAGTACATGAGAGGAGCATACAGATAAATACCTTACAGCAGTATGAGCACACAGACACCTGCACTAAGTCTAACCAGTGACTATATAGGTTAAGTACATGAGAGGAGCATACAGATAAATACCTTACAGCAGTATGAGCACACAGATACCTGCACTAAGTCTAACCAGTGACTATATAGGTTAAGTACATGAGAGGAGCATACAGATAAATACCTTACAGCAGTATGAGCACACAGATACCTGCACTAAGTCTAACCAGTGACTATATAGGTTAAGTACATGAGAGGAGCATACAGATAAATACCTTACAGCAGTATTAGCACACACAGATACCTGCACTAAGTCTAACCAGTGACTATATAGGTTAAGTACATGAGAGGAGCATACAGATAAATACCTTACAGCAGTATGAGCACACAGATACCTGCACTAAGTCTAACCAGTGACTATATAGGTTAAGTACATGAGAGGAGCATACAGATAAATACCTTACAGCAGTATAAGCACACAGACACCTGCACTAAGTCTAACCAGTGACTATAGGTTAAGTACATGAGGAGCATACAGATAAATACCTTACAGCTGTATGAGCACACAGACACCTGCACTAAGTCTAACCAGTGACTATAGGTTAAGTACATGAGGAGCATACAGATAAATACCTTACAGCAGTATGAGCACACAGACACCTGCACTAAGTCTAACCAGTGACTATATAGGTTAAGTACATGAGAGGAGCATACAGATAAATACCTTACAGCAGTATGAGCACACAGACACCTGCACTAAGTCTAACCAGTGACTATAGGTTAAGTACATGAGAGGAGCATACAGATAAATACCTTACAGCAGTATGAGCACACAGACACAGGCACTAAGTCTAACCAGTGACTATATAGGTTAAGTACATGAGAGGAGCATACAGATAAATACCTTACAGCAGTATGAGCACACAGACACCTGCACTAAGTCTAACCAGTGACTATATAGGTTAAGTACATGAGAGGAGCATACAGATAAATACCTTACAGCAGTATAAGCACACAGACACCTGCACTAAGTCTAACCAGTGACTATAGGTTAAGTACATGAGAGGAGCATACAGATAAATACCTTACAGCAGTATGAGCACACAGACACCTGCACTAAGTCTAACCAGTGACTATATAGGTTAAGTACATGAGAGGAGCATACAGATAAATACCTTACAGCAGTATGAGCACACAGATACCTGCACTAAGTCTAACCAGTGACTATATAGGTTAAGTACATGAGAGGAGCATACAGATAAATACCTTACAGCAGTATGAGCACACAGATACCTGCACTAAGTCTAACCAGTGACTATATAGGTTAAGTACATGAGAGGAGCATACAGATAAATACCTTACAGCAGTATTAGCACACACAGATACCTGCACTAAGTCTAACCAGTGACTATATAGGTTAAGTACATGAGAGGAGCATACAGATAAATACCTTACAGCAGTATGAGCACACAGATACCTGCACTAAGTCTAACCAGTGACTATATAGGTTAAGTACATGAGAGGAGCATACAGATAAATACCTTACAGCAGTATAAGCACACAGACACCTGCACTAAGTCTAACCAGTGACTATAGGTTAAGTACATGAGAGGAGCATACAGATAAATACCTTACAGCAGTATGAGCACACACTATATAGCAAACACTTACACATGCAGATACACACACTACATAGAATACACTTATACATGCAGATACACATACATTACATAGCATACACTTACACATGCAGATACACACACTACATAGCATACACTTACACATGCAGATACACACACTACATAGCATACACTTACACATGCAGATACACACACACTACATAGCATACACTTATACATGCAGATACACACACACTACATAGCATACACTTACACATGCACATACACACACACTGCATAGCATACACTTATACATGCAGCATACACTTATACATGCAGATACACACACTACATAGCATACACTTACACATGCAGATACACACACTACATAGCATACACTTATACATGCAGATACACACACTACATAGCATACACTTATACATGCAGATACACACACACTACATAGCATACACTTATACATGCAGATACACACACACTACATAGCATACACTTATACATGCAGATACACACACTACATAGTATACACTTATACATGCAGATACACACACACTACATAGCATACACTTACACATGCAGATACACACACACGCTACATAGCATACACTTACACATGCAGATACACACACTACATAGCATACACTTACACATGCAGATACACACACTACATAGCATACACTTACACATGCAGATACACACACTACATAGCATACACTTACACATGCAGATACACACACTACATAGCATACAATTATACAGGCAGATACACAGACACTACATAGTACAGGGAGTGCAGAATTATTAGGCAAGTTGTATTTTTGAGGATTCATTTTATTATTGAACAACAACCATGTTCTCAATGAACCCAAAAAACTCATTAATATCAAAGCTGAATAGTTTTGGAAGTAGTTTTTAGTTTGTTTTTAGTTATAGCTATTTTAGGGGGATATCTGTGTGTGCAGGTGACTATTACTGTGCATAATTATTAGGCAACTTAACAAAAAACAAATATATACCCATTTCAATTATTTATTTTTACCAGTGAAACCAATATAATATCTCAACATTCACAAATATACATTTCTGACATTCAAAAACAAAACAAAAACAAATTAGTGACCAATATAGCCACCTTTCTTTGCAAGGACACTCAAAAGCCTGCCATCCATGGATTCTGTCGGTGTTTTGATCTGTTCACCATCAACATTGCATGCAGCAGCAACCACAGCCTCCTAGACACTGTTCAGAGAGGTGTACTGTTTTCCCTCCTTGTAAATCTCACATTTGATGATGGACCACAGGTTCTCAATGGGGTTCAGATCAGGTGAACAAGGAGGCCATGTCATTAGATTTTCTTCTTTTATACCCTTTCTTGCCAGCCACGCTGTGGAGTACTTGGACGCGTGTGATGGAGATTGTCCTGCATGAAAATCATGTTTTTCTTGAAGGATGCAGACTTCTTCCTGTACCACTGCTTGAAGAAGGTGTCTTCCAGAAACTGGCAGTAGGACTGGGAGTTGAGCTTGACTCCATCCTCAACCCGAAAAGGCCCCACAAGCTCATCTTTGATGATACCAGCCCAAACCAGTACTCCACCTCCACCTTGCTGGCTCTGAGTTGGACTGGAGCTCTCTGCCCTTTACCAATCCAGCCACGGGCCCATCCATCTGGCCCATCAAGACTCACTCTCATTTCATCAGTCCATAAAACCTTAGAAAAATCAGTCTTGAGATATTTCTTGGCCCAGTCTTGACGTTTCAGCTTGTGTGTCTTGTTCAGTGGTGGTCGTCTTTCAGCCTTTCTTACCTTGGCCATGTCTCTGAGTATTGCACACCTTGTGCTTTTGGGCACTCCAGTGATGTTGCAGCTCTGAAATATGGCCAAACTGGTGGCAAGTGGCATCTTGGCAGCTGCACGCTTGACTTTTCTCAGTTCATGGGCAGTTATTTTGCGCCTTGGTTTTTCCACACGTTTCTTGCGACCCTGTTGACTATTTTGAATGAAACGCTTGATTGTTCGATGATCACGCTTCAGAAGCTTTGCAATTTTAAGAGTGCCGCATCCCTCTTCAATATATCTCACTATTTTTGACTTTTCTGAGCCTGTCAAGTCCTTCTTTTGACCCATTTTGCCAAAGGAAAGGAAGCTGCCTAATAATTATGCACACCTGATATAGGGTGTTGATGTCATTAGACCATACCCCTTCTCATTACAGATATGCACATCACCTAATATGCTTAATTGGTAGTAGGCCTATACAGCTTGGAGTAAGACAACATGCATAAAGAGGATGATGTGGTCAAAATACTCATTTGCCTAATAATTCTGCACTCCCTGTAGGTTAAGTACATGAGGAGCATTCAAACAAATACCTTACAGCAGTATGAGCACACAGACACCTGCACTAACTCTAACCAGTGATTATATAGGTTAAGTACATAAGAGGAGCATACAGACAAATACCTTACAGCAGTATGAGCATACAGACACCTGCACTAGCCATGGATACCATTCTCACCACATCATACCTCCTAACATTTCAAAATTCAAAAGAGGGACACCCCACCACCACCACCACGGCAACAAAATTGAAATGTGGTGGGCGGGGCTTAAAAAAAACATAAGACCAAAGTAATATAAATACAATTCTAAATACTCTTAGGCAGCAAATCAAACACAAGCTCAAACCACTGGTATGGCTATGTGAGCTATGTATTTAATTAACCTTTGCAGAGACATTGCTAAATATTTTTATCTTAATTGGACATTTAATAATAGATTCTTTAAAACTGCTCTCTGCATTCCCCAATAATATTCTAGATGCTGGCCTTTAAAGTCAGCAAAAATGCACAGTAGCACACTATATAGCATACACTTATACATGCAGATACACACACACTACATAGCATACACTTATACATGCAGATACACACACTACATAGCATACACTTACACATGCAGATACACACACATTACATAGCATACACTTACACGTGCAGATACACACACTACATAGCATACACTTACACATGCAGATACACACACACTACATAGCATACACTTACACATGCAGATACACACACACTACATAGCATGCACTTATACATGCAGATACATACACATTACATAGCATACACTTACACATGCAGATACACACACATTACATAGCATACACTTACACATGCAGATACACACACTACATAGCATACACTTACACATGCAGATACACACACTACATAGCATACACTTACACATGCAGATACACACACTACATAGCATACACTTACACATGCAGATACACACACTACATAGCATACACTTACACATGCAGATACACACACTACATAGCATACACTTACACATGCAGATACACACACTACATAGCATACACTTACACATGCAGATACACACACTATATAGCATACACTTACACATGCAGATACACACACTACATAGCATACACTTACGCATGCAGATACACACACTACATAGCATACACTTACACATGCAGATACACCCACACTACATAGCATACACTTACACATGCAGATACACACACTACATAGCATACACTTACACATGCAGATACACACACTACATATCATACACTTACACATGCAGATACACACACTACATAGCATGCACTTACACATGCAGATACACACACTACATAGCATACACTTACATATACACATACACACACACTACATAGCATACACTTATACATGCAGATACACACACACTACATAGCTTACACTTATATAGGCAGATACACACCCACACTACATAGCATACACTTACACATGCAGATACACACACTACATAGCATACACTTACACATGCAGATACACACACTACATAGCATGCACTTACACATGCAGATACACACACTACATAGCATACACTTACATATACACATACACACACACTACATAGCATACACTTACACATGCAGATACACACACACACTACACTTATACATACAGATACACACACACTACACAGCATGCACTTATATAGGCAGATACACACACACACTACATATCATACACTTTATACATACAGATATACACACACTACATATCATACACTTTATACATACAGATACACACACACACACACACTACATAGCATACACTTATACATACAGATACATACACACTACATAGCTTACACTTATATAGGCAGATACACACACACACACTACACTTATACATACAGATACACACACACTACACAGCATGCACTTATATAGGCAGATACACACACACACTACATATCATACACTTTATACATACAGATACACACACACACTACATAGCATACACTTATACATACAGATACACACACACACTACATAGCATACACTTTATACATACAGATATACACACACTACATAGCATACACTTTATACATACAGATACACACACACACACTACATAGCATACACTTATACATGCAGACACACACTACATATCATACACTTATACAGGCAGATACACACACACTACATAGCATACACTTATACATACATATACACACACACTACATAGCATACACTTATACGTGCAGATACACACACACTACATAGCATACACTTATACGTGCAGATACACACACACTACATAGCATACACTTATACATGCAGATACACACACACTACATACCATACACTTATACATGCAGATACACACACACTACATAGCATACACTTACACATGCAGATGCACACACACTACATAGCATACACTTATACATGCAGATACACACACACACACTACATAGCATACACTTACACATGCAGATACACACACACACTACATATCATACACTTATACATGCAGATACACACACACACTACATATCATACACTTATACATGTAGATACACACACACTACATAGCATACACTTATACATACAGATACACACACACACTACATAGCATACACTTATACATGCAGATGCACACTCACACTACACAGCATACACTTATACATGCAGATACACACACACACTACATAGCATACACTTATACATGCAGATACACACACACACTACATAGCTTACACTTATACATGCAGATAGTAAACACACTCTGCTATCCCACTACTCCAGAAAGAGGACTTGAAAAATTAGTTTAAAAAGTTCAAAATTTATTCATCAAAAAGTTAAAAGTTTCAACATGGAAAAACAACAGTCACAGGCCTGCAACAAGATGTTCAGGACTAAAATAGCCAAACATGTTTCGGGCCAAATCTTAGCCCTTGTTCACTGGCATAGTGAACATAGTGGCATATACATGCAGATACACACACACTACATAGTATACACTTATACATGCAGATACACACACTTCATAGCTTACATTTATACATGCAGACACACACACTACATAGCATACACTTATACATGCAGATACACACACACACTACATAGTATACACTTATACATGCAGATACACACACACTACATAGTATACACTTATACATGCAGATACACACACTTCATAGCTTACATTTATACATGCAGACACACACACTACATAGCCTACACTTATACATACAGATACACACTACACAGCTTACACTTATACATGCAGATACACACACACACTACATAGCATACACTTATACATGCAGATACACACACACACACTACATAGTATACACTTATACATGCAGATACACACACTTCATAGCTTACATTTATACATGTAGACACACACACTACATAGCATACACTTATACATGCAGATATACACACACACTTCATAGCCTACACTTATACATACATATACACACTACACAGCTTACACGTATACATGCAGATACACACACACACTTATACATTCAGATACACACTACACAGCTTACACTTATACATGCAGATACATACTCATACACACTTATAGATACAGATAGACACACACTACATCATATATGGGTATCTGTAACTCATTGTATGAGGTCCTGGGGTTGGAAGGCACATTAGCTGGGAGTCTGAGGCTGCCACTGTTCGTTACCCTGGTGTTAGCACTGCTCATCGTATAAAACTGAAGGCATGCTAGTATTATCACCAGGGGTAGACGTCATCACTACCAGGGGTTAGAGTGGTCACCATTACCTGAGGTGAGAGAGGGTATACAGCCTTCATACTCCTGCTTAACCCACACACCATTCCTTTTCCACAAGGAATCTAATAGGTATATAACCCTGGGAGAGAAAAGCCAGCTGCTTCTGAGTATGGGCCCAATAGAATTTAAAAAAAAATGCATGGGGCAATGCGGGACAGATGGCTAGCAACCCGGGACAGACCCCTAAAATCATGATTGTCCCGCGAAAATCTGGACATTTGGGAGGTATGCCACATGACCTTTATTACATTCACATTAATATAGAGCACATGCTTAGGGGAACAATCGGAATGCCAGAGAGTGCGCTTTATTGCTTCTCAATATGATGCAGGCCTTATAGCTTGCTGCACTTAACCCTCTCCGGATCCTATCATAAACATTTTATTGGTACCATTTCTGTGCAATACACAGAATTACTCACTTTGCTGACGTATTATAGTATTTTGTTTATGTAATCCTCAGTAAATAAAACCAGTAACCAAGCAATATTGAAGATTGTATTTATTTAAGGAATAAGATGACAAAGGTATGGCAGGAACATTAAATGGTGACAATGACCTGAAGCCAGCAAGCTAATTGTGTCCTTACCTTAGGCAGTCTCTCTGGGTCTCCTGGGTGCCTCGGGACCACCTTCTGTAACCGCTGAAAGCCATAGTCAATTGTTGGCTCATTCAAAGCTGGGAATAGAAAAGATACCATATGTCAATATGCAGTTCATGATGGTAACTATCTTGCAAACCACAACTATATAGACTCCCTAAGAGCCCTTTAATCTTCCACACAGGTGTGTGTGTGTGTATATATATATATATATATATATATATAGTATATATAGGTATATGTATGTGTATATACTGTATATATAGGTAAAGGTATGTAAGTACACTGTATATACTATATATATATATAAAATACAGGTATATGTATATACTTTATATATAGGTATGTGTATTTGTATATAATGTTTATATACATTATATATATATATATATATATATATATATATATATATATATATGTATATATATATATATATATATATATATATATATATATATATATATATATATGTAAGTGTATGTACTGTATATATAAGTATATGTAAGTGTATATACAGTATATATAGGTATATGTAAGTGTATGTACTGTATATATAGGTATATGTAAGTGTATATACAGTATATATAGGTATATGTATGTGTATATACTGTATATATAGGTAAAGGTATGTAAGTACACTGTATATACTATATATATAAAATACAGGTATATGTATATACTTTATATATAGGTATGTGTATTTGTATATAATGTTTATATACATTATATATATATATATATGTAAGTGTATGTACTGTATATATAAGTATATGTAAGTGCATTTACTGTATATATATATATATATATATATATATATATATATATATATATATATATATATATATATATATATATATATATATATATATATATAGGTATATGTAAGTGTATGTACTGTATATATAGGTATATGTAAGTGTATATACAGTATATATAGGTATATATGAGTGTATATACTGTATATATAGGTGTATATATATATATATATGTGTGTGTATGTATGTATATGTATGTTTATATACTGTATATATAGGTAAATGTATGTATGTACACTGTATATACTATATATAAAAAACAGGTATATGTATATACTGTATATATAGGTATGTGTATTTTTATATGTTTATATATATATATATATATATATATATATATATATATATATATATATATATATATGTGTGTATGTACTGTATAAATAGGTATATGTAAGTGCATGTACTGTATAAATAGGTATATGTAAGTGCATTTACTGTATATATAGGTATATGTAAGTGCATTTACTGTATATATAGGTATATGTAAGTGCATTTACTGTATATATAGGTATATGTAAGTGTATGTACTGTATAAATAGGTATATGTAAGTGCATGTACTGTATATATAGGTATATGTAAGTGCATTTACTGTATATATAGGTATATGTAAGTGCATTTACTGTATATATAGGTATATGTAAGTGCATTTACTGTATATATAGGTATATGTAAGTGTATGTACTGTATAAATAGGTATATGTAAGTGCATGTACTGTATATATAGGTATATGTAAGTGTATGTACAGGTGTGTGTGTGTATATATATATAGTTGTGCTAATAAGTTTACATACCCTGGCAGAATTTATAATTTCTTGGCCATTTTTCAGAGAATATGAATAACACAAAAACTTTTCTTTCACTCATGGTTAGTGTTTGACTGAAGCCATTTATTATCAATCAACTGTGTTTACTCTTTTTGAATCATAATGACAACAGAAACTACCCAAATGACCCTGATCAAAAGTTTACATACCCTGATGATTTTGACCTGATAACATGCACACAAGTTGACACAAAGGGGTTTGATGGCTATTAAAGGTAACCATCCTCATCTGTGATCTGTTTGCTTGTATTTAGTGTTTGTGTGTATAAAAGCTCAATGAGTTTCTGGACTCCTGACAGACCCTTGCATTTTTCATCCAGTGCTGCACTAACGTTTCTGGATTCTGAGTCATGGGGAAAGCAAAAGAATTGTCAAAGGTTTTGCGGGAAAAGGTAGTTGAACAGTATAAAACAGGAAAGGAATATAAAAAGATATCCAAGTTATTGAGAAGGCAAATCAGGAGTGTTCAAACTCTAATCAAGAAGTGGAAAATGAGGGGTTCTGTTTGCTAACATACTACATTCATCAATTCTGACCGAATTTCCTGTGCCTTTGTAGCTCACACATCCCCAAAACATCAGCAATCCACCTCCGTGTTTTACAGTAGGAATGGTGTACCTTTCATCATAGGCCTTGTTGACTCCACTCCAAATGTAGCGTTTATGGTTGTGGACAAAAAGCTCAATTTTGGTCTCATCACTCCAAATGACTTTGTGCCAGAAGGTTTGAGGTTTGTCTCTGTGCTGTTTGGCGTATTGTTAGCGGGATACTTTGTGGCATTTGTGTAGTAATGGCTTTCTTCTGGTGACTCGACCATGCAGCCCATCTTTCTTCAAGTGCCTCATTGTGCATCTTTAAACAGCCACACCACATGTTTTCAGAGAGTCCTGTATTTCACCTGAAGTTATTTGTGGGTTTGTCTTTGCATCCCAAACAATTTTCCTGGCAGTTGTGGCTGAAATTTATTTGGTCTACCTGACCGTGGTTTGGTTTCAACAGAACCCCTAATTTTCCACTTCTTTATTAGAGTTTGAACACTGCTGATTTGCATTCTCAATTCCTTGGATATCTTTTTATATCCCTTTCCTGTTTTATACCGTTCAATTATATTTTCCCACAGATCCTTTGACAATTCTTTTTCTTTCCCCATGACTCAGAATCCAGAAACGTCAGTGCAGCACTGGATGAAAGATGCAAGGGTCTGTCAGGAGTCCAGAAACTCATTGACCTTTTAAACACACACACTAATTACAAAAAAACAGATCACAGGTGAGGATGGTTACCTATAATAGCCATTCAAACCCCTTTGTGTCAACTTGTGTGCATGTTATCAGGCCAAAATCACCAGGGTATGTAAACTTTTGATCAGGGTCATTTGGGTAGTTTCTGTTGTCATTATGATTTAAAAAGTGTAAACACAGTTGATTGATAATAAATGGCTTCAGCCAAACACTAACCATGAGTGAAAGAAAAAAGTTTGTGTTATCAGTTATAGTCTCTGAAAAATGGCCAAGAAATCATAAATTCTGCCAGGGTATGTAAACTTATGAGCACAACTGTATATATAGATATATGTAAGTGTATATACAGTATATATAGGTATATGTAAGTGCATTTACTGTATATATAGGTATATGTAAGTGTATATATTGTATATATAGGTGTATGTATGTATATAACTATATATATATATATATATATATATATATGTGTGTGTGTGTGTGTGTGTGTGTGTGCATGCATTTATATGTATGTTTATATACTGTATATATAGGTATATGTATGTGTATATACTGTATATATAGGTAAATGTATGTATGAACATTGTATATACTATATATAGAAAATACAGGTATATGTATATACTGTATATATAGGTAAGTGTATTTGTATATAATGTTTATATATATATATATACTGTATATATATATATATGTATACTGTTTATACTGTGTGAATATATATATATATATATATATATATATATATATATATATACTGTTTATATAGGTATATGCATGTGTATGTACTGTTTATATAGGTATGTGTATAATACTGTATATATAGGTATGTGTATTTGTATATAATGTTTATATACAGTATATATATATATATATATACACAATGTATACATTGTATATATAGGTAAATGTATCTGTGTATACTGTATATACTGTGTGAAAATACATATATATATATATATATATATATATATATATATATATACTGTTTATATAGGTATATGCATGTGTATGTTCTGTTTATATAGGTATGTGTATTTGTATATAATGTTTATATACGGTATATATATATAGGTATATGCATGTTCTGTTTATATAGGTATGTGTATATACTGTATAAATAGGTATGTGTATGTACTGTATATATTCGGTTTATATAGGTATGTGTGTATACTGTATAAATAGGTATGTGTATGTACTGTATATATAGGTATGTGTATTTGTATATAATGTTTATATACGGTATATATATATAGGTATATGCATGTGTATGTACTGTATATATAGGTATGTGTATATACAGGTATGTGTATTTGTATATAATGTTTATATACGGTATATATATATATATATAGATATATGCATGTGTATGTACTGTATATATAGGTATGTGTATTTGTATATAATGTTTCTATACAGTATATATATATATATAGGTATATGCATGTGTATGTACTGTATATATAGGTATGTGTATATACTGTATAAATAGGTATGTGTATATACTGTATATATAGGTATGTGTATTTGTATATAATGTTTCTATACGGTATATATATATATAGGTATATGCATGTGTATATACTGTATATATAGGTATGTGTATTTGTATATAATGTTTCTATACGGTATATATATATATAGGTATATGCATGTGTATATACTGTATATATAGGTATGTGTATTTGTATATAATGTTTATATACGGTATATATATATATATATATAGGTATATGCATGTGTATATACTGTATATATAGGTATGTGTATTTGTATATAATGTTTATATACGGTATATATATATAGGTATATGCATGTGTATGTACTGTATATATAGGTTTGTGTATTTGTATATAATGTTTATATACGGTATATATATATAGGTATATGCATGTGTATGTACTGTATATATAGGTTTGTGTATTTGTATATAATGTTTATATACGGTATATATATATAGGTATATGCATGTGTATGTACTGTATATATAGGTTTGTGTATTTGTATATAATGTTTATATACGGTATATATATATATAGGTATATGCATGTGTATGTACTGTATATATAGGTTTGTGTATTTGTATATAATGTTTATATACGGTATATATATATAGGTATATGCATGTGTATGTACTGTATATATAGGTTTGTGTATTTGTATATAATGTTTATATACGGTATATATATATAGGTATATGCATGTGTATGTACTGTATATATAGGTTTGTGTATTTGTATATAATGTTTATATACGGTATATATATATATATAGGTATATGCATGTGTATGTACTGTATATATAGGTTTGTGT
>NC_069500.1:1422589988-1422592488 GCF_027579735.1 Bombina bombina
CGGGCGGATTGCTGTACGTCACCTCAGAGGTGGCAAACGAGTTACGGAGCAGCGGTCTTAGGACCACTGCTTTTTTACTTTGGCTTCAGGCCGAACTGAAGCGGAGTGGGTCAGAAGCAGCAACCCCTGCTTCATAAATAGACCCCCAGGAGTAAATTAGAAAGTTGCTTAAAATTGCTGCTCTGTCTGAATCATGAAAGTTTCATTTTGACTTGACCGTCCCTTTAAGTGGGTTAGGTATTTAGAATGGTCTTAGACTACGGGTCAGTTAAGAGAGGGGGGTCTTGTATGGGGGCTTTTAGTAGGAGTCCTGTGGTAAGTGATATTAATGTATTAATGGTTATAGGGTTAAGAGATTGCTGATTGGGGTCCAGCTAAATAAGGGGTTAATAGAGTGGAGAATGGCACTTTAGGGGTTAAACGATGTATTATTATTTTTTGCAATAGGAGTCTGGCAAATTAGGAGTTAACAGTGGTGGTTTTTGGCAAAGGGGTTCTGGTGGATTAGGAGTTAATAGATGTTAGGGTATTTTTGTGTAAAATCTTATGGAAGTTAGGGGTTAATAGTGTTTAGGGTATTTTTGCATTAAGGGGTTTAATAGCTTTTAAGGTCAAGCTTATGGCGGTTAGGGGGTTAATAGATATCAAGTTATTTTGGCGTTAGGAGTTATGGCAGTTAGGGTGTTAATAGGGGGCAGTTTTGCATTGGGGGTTATGGCTAATTGGGGTTTTAACAGGGGTAGAGTAATAGTTTTGGTGGTTAGGGGTTACTTGTGATAAGTGGGTCTGGTAGTTTAAAGGTTAATAGTGCGACACAGGCAGCGGTTATTTTTGGAATTGTTTTTCCGTCAGACGTTGTACGAGCACACACTGCTCTAAAAGAAATGAAGTTTAGTAGAATCATTTTCTATATCATAAGAGGGAAAAATAAGTCATTTGTTGGATCATCTGAGCAGTTTACAAATGAGCTGCACATGCAAATGACATTGCCTAACCACTGTACATAAAATACATTTAAATCTGTGGTTTATACAACTAATGATAACACAGATCTTTTTCAGGCAAGACCTATTATTTAGTGAAAATGCACAGCTCTCTATAAAGCATACAGATAACGATCATAAAGGAGTGAAAATGTTTGTAATATTACAATCTGGATTCCTGTCACCATGAGGCCCTGGCTATTGAGTAGGGATGGGCGAATGTGTTTATATTCAAATTCGAATGGTAGAACAAATGTTATTGTAGAAATTTTATTTTTATAATCGAATGTTGATAAGAACGAATATTCTTTAAAATTCTGTAAAAAAAAGTAACATTTGATTTAACAAATACTATTCAGAAGTTCTATAGTTCATGTGGTAGGGAATTTAGTGAATTGATACATAATAGATACAAATATATCAATTTGAATGTTTCAATTTCGAATATTGCATAATTCGAATATTACGTTTAACCCCTTAAGGACCAACGACGTACTGGATACGTCCTCTAAAAAAATACACTTAACGACAGAGGACGTACCCCATACGTCGGTCTTGGAAAGCGGTGGAAGTGATCCTGATCGCTTCCAGACATTTTCCAGTTATTGCAGTGATGCCTCGATATTGAGGCATCCTGCAATAACCATACTTGGCCATCCGATGCAGAAAGAGCCACTCTGTGGCCCTCTCTTCATCGGACATCGATGGAAGCAATCGTTGGTGAGTGGGAGCCGACGTGGGAGGCGGGTGGGCGGCCATCGATGCATAGCTGATGCAAGAGGGGGGTAGGATTGTGGGCAGGACCGCAGTGGGCGCGCACGGTTGAGTGCGCGTGCACTGGGGGCAGTGGGCGGGTGCATGCACGGGGAGGGAGCGGGTGGGAACCGTTACACTATGGAACAATTAGTTATAATAAGTGGGAGAGAGGGGAGAGGGAATTAATAAATTCTAAGATCTAAGTGATCTGGGAAAGGGTGGGAGGTTGGTCTTTGTGGGGGGGCAAGCTACACTACAGAAAAAACAAAAATCTATTTTTTTGTAAACTGGGTACTTTCTGCCGGTACTTAAGATGGCAGGGACAATTGTGGGGCGGGGGAGGGAAAGGAGCTGTTTCGGAGGGATCAGGGGGGGTGATGTGTCAGGTGGGAGGCTGATCTCTACACTAAAGCTAAAATTAAACCTGCAAGCTCCCTACAAGCTACCTAATTAACCCCTTCACTGCTAGACATAATACACGTGTGATGAGCAGCGGCATTTAGCGGCCTTTTAATTACTAAAAAGCAACGTCAAAGCCATATAAGTCTGCTATTTCTGAACAAAGGGGATCCCAGAGAAGCATTTACAACCATTTATGCCATAATTGCACAAGTTTTTTGTAAATAATTTCAGTGAGAAACCTAAAGTTTGTGAAAAAATTTGTGAAAAAGTGAACAATATTTTTTTATTTGATCGCATTTGGTGGTGAAATGGTGGCATGAAATATACCAAAATGGGCCTAGATCAATACTTTGGGATGT
>NC_069500.1:1422597488-1422727488 GCF_027579735.1 Bombina bombina
CGTCTGCAAGTTTTGCAGCGGGCAGCACCCCGGTGCTGATTGCTCCAAAAAGCGAGACACCCAAACTGATCGGTTTGGGGGCAAGGGAGGCGCTGGCGCTAAGGGCGGATTCACCACTTAGAGTCCAGGTCATTTGTAAATGGCTGCGTAGGTACCCAGATAGGGCGGCTGCTCAGCTTCTGGATAGCGGGTTGCGTGAGGGCTTTGTGATCCCGGTAGTAGGCCGGGTAGGGGGAGCACGTGACAGGAAAAACCTGAAATCGGCTTCCCAATACCCTGAGGCAGTCAGGGAAAAACTTGGGTAGGGTCGCAGGCCCTTTTCGGGACCGGCCGCTACCGGATTTAGTTGTCTCCCCGCTAGGGGTGGTCCCCAAGAAGGAGACAGGTAAGTTCAGGCTCATACAACACCTCTCTTATCCGAAAGGGCGGTCGGTAAACGACGCTATTCCGGAGGAATTGAGCTCGGTCCGTTACCAGTCGTTTGACGACGCGCTGGCTCTGGTTAAGGAACGGGGCCCGGGAGCATTAATGGCGAAACTAGACGTGGAATCCGCGTTTAGGCTACTCCCGATTCACCCATCATCCTTTGGGCTGATGGGGTGTTGGTTTGAAGGGGGTTATTATGTCGACCGTTGTCTGCCCATGGGCTGTTCGATATCCTGCGCGTACTTTGAGGCATTCAGCACTTTCCTGCACTGGGCGGTGGTCTCAGTGGCGGGGAGTGATAGAGTGGCGCACTACTTGGATGACTTTCTCCTGGTAGGGGCGGCCAACTCGCAAGAATGTGCCTCCTTAATGAAAGTCATGAGGTTCATGATGGCCAGGTTTGGGGTTCCTCTGGCAGAGGATAAGACGGAGGGGCCGTGCACGTGCTTGACGTTCCTTGGCATCGAGATTGATTCAGTGGCAGGTGAATGTAGGCTGCCTAAGGAAAAGGTCGCCAAGATGTTGGCGGCTGTACGGGCAATGGTTGCAACGCAGACATGTTCGCTGCGGGAACTGCAATCGCTCCTTGGCCTCCTTAACTTTGCGGGGAGAGTGATCCCGTGGGGGAAGGTGTTTAGCAAGCGACTAGAGCGGTGTTTGGGCGGAGGTAGGGCTCCGGCATCGTGTATTCGCATCACGAGGGACCTCGTGGCAGATTTGCAGGTCTGGGAGAGGTTTCTCCAGGACTTTAACGGCGTCTGCATGTGGCGAAGGGAACCGATATCTAACCAAGCGCTACATCTGTTCACGGACGCTGCAGGAGCATCCGGGTATGGGGCTTACTTTGAAGGGGCTTGGAGTGCGGAGCCCTGGCCGACCGAATGGGCGACCAGAGGGCTTACACGCAATCTTTGTCTTCTGGAATTGTTTCCTATCCTGGTTGCGGTGGAATTGTGGGGTCACCTGTTTAGTAACAGGGCTGTGATTTTCTGGACGGATAATCTCAGCGTGGTGTTTGCGGTTAACAGGCTTTCTGCTTCATCGCCTGTGGTCGTACATTATTTGCGACACCTGGTGTTGAGATGTTTGCAACTGAACATTGACTTTAGGGCACAGCATGTGACAGGGGTGCAGAATATAGTTGCGGATGCATTGTCGCGCTTCCAGTGGGGGGCATTTAGGGCTGCGGCGCCTGCCGCGGCTCCTAATGGTCTTTCTTGCCCTCTCTTTTTGTGGCAGATGGCGAAGGACTACAGCAACTGATCCCGGTGTTGCGGGCTTCGTTGGCACCCAGCACATGGTCGGCATACGTGAGGTACTGGAGTGAATGGGTAGGTTTTTGCGACCTTCGTGAGTTCCCCTCTTGCGAGGGTGAACAAGGGTTTTTGTTGCGCTGGCTGGCGGAGCTGAGAGGTAAGCGAGCAACGAAGGGGGCGGTGGTAGCAAGACTATCCGCTGTGGCTTTTTTCTGCAGGCTATACGCCTTTAAAGACGAGTCGCGATCCTTTCTCGTTAAACAGCTGTTGAGGGGCTGGGGCCGTCTGGAAGTTCCACGACGAGACACAAGGGAGCCCATTACGGCAGAACGGCTAGTAAAATTACTGGACGTGCTGCCAGAGATATGTTCCTCACCTTTTGAGGCTCGCCTCTTCGGGGCGGCCTTTGGCTTGGCGTTTCATGGCGCATTAAGGGTGGGTGAGTTGGTACCGCGAGCCAGAACGGCGGCCACAGGGGGGGTCATGCACAGCCATGTTCGGTTGGTGGAGGACTCCGTGCTATTGTTCATTCCCAGGTCCAAAACGGACCAGGAGGGCCGGGGAGCTTGGCTTTCACTGCCGGGGCAGCAGGGTGTTGCCTGTTGCCCCGTGCGGCTAGTGTCATCTTACCTGGGAGTACGGCCAGGAGGCTCCTCCAGGTTTTTGATACATGCTAATGGAGACCCGCTGACCAGATACCAGTTTGGCAAGGTATTGGATAAGGCAGCGCAAAAGGCTGGCCTAGACGGGTCTCGGATTGCCCCACACTCCTTCAGGGTGGGGGCAGCGACGACAGCAGCAGAGCTGGGTTGGTCCTCGGATCGGATCCGCTCATTGGGGCGGTGGAGGTCGCAGCGGTATAAATCTTACGTTAGGCCGCTGTATGTTTGAGATCGGGGATCAAGGGTCATGCATGCAAGAGTTGGGGGGCTTGCGGGGGTGATACCAGAAGGTTATGGGCCAAGGTTGTGGACCTGGTCTACTGCAAGCGGGCTAACTCTTGTTTCCTTTGTTTCAGAAACACGTCCAGGTCCTGTACGGGTGTGGATCGTCGGCCATTCATATGTGCACTGGGCCGCAATTAGAGCTGCAGCCATGCCAGGAGGACAGCAGCTAGGAATTGAATCGTCCAGGGCTGTGTTACGTTGGCTAGGGCGCAGAGGCTTGTCTTGGTCAGATCTGCCTGCATTGCTCCAGACCGCAGCGAAAAGGTGGGAGAAACCTCACATTTTGATAATTCATGCTGGCGGCAATGATGTGGGGGCCATTCCCACATTGGATCTAATCAGGGCAATGCAGTCAGACCTGAGGCAGTTCAAACTCTGGTTTCCAGGTGTGAGAATCGGGTGGTCGAATGTGATCCCTAGATTAAGATGGAGGCACATGGTGTGTCATAAGGCAGCTTTCCAGGTCAGGAAAAAGATCAATAGGGGCCTGAGGAAGCAGGTAGTCGAACTTGAGGGTTTTGTGGTAGAGCACGGGAACATCTCGGCAGCCCATAAGGGTTTGTATAGGCAGGATGGGGTTCATTTAGAACCGGCAGGAGTAGATTTGTTCTTGCAGAACATCAGGCAGGAGTTACTCCTAAGAGTATAGGGTGGCGGCAAGAGTCAGGACCATTATATGCAGGTCAGTCTCTTGTGGCGGGTGGTCAGGATCACGGCTGCAGACTGGAAGGAGGTTTGAGTAATGGCCATTGCGGTCAGGGTGACGTCACAGGCTTGGTATGCTTGGGCGTGCTCGGGCTGAGTATTGTTAGGCCGGAAAACCCCTAATTATGAAAGCTGCGTGAGTATCTCCGCCTTGTGGTCTGCAGCGGTGTCCCTTGGCCATTTTCTAGAAGGGGTTATTCATAGTTAGATGTAGGCCCCGATTGCCGCCACCCGTGGATAAGTTAACTGCCAGTTCCACGGCTGGTACCAATAAATGCGACCCACGGGTCTTTCACCCACAGAACTGTGTTGTGTTGTTATTTATTAGTTGTTTAGTTATATTAAGTGTTAAGTTAAGTTACAAGCAGACACTCAGGAGATGTAGGGCATTTAATCCCTTAAGAAAGTGCAGGGCAAATAGCCCGGAGCGTAGCTAAGGGTTAAGGCCTGGAGGAGTGAGTGCTGCTGTGTGTGTGTATTAGTTACAATGTTGCATTATGTTGGGAGGGGTTTACTAACCTTATAAGAAGGATGTACAGGAATTCTACTTCCTCTTTGTTCCTGTGGACTCCCAGAAGAATTTTCCCCACCCTCCCAGCCCTGTTATGCACTGTTGTAGAATTTGTTATGCACTGTTGTTTTGTCTTGTCATCCACCCGGATGGATTTGTTATGCATTACGGATTGGCACTGGTAATGCATTATTGATTCGATGATAGGCATTACTGATTGGCACTGGTAATGCTCTATTGATTCAGTCAAAGAAATAACAGGCGGCAATCGGTCTGTCATTAGGTCTCTATTCGAGACTAGGTGTCTGAGGCAGGAAGAGGGTTACTCGAACTACTTCCCTAAGACCAAGGACGGTAATTTTGAACTCCCCAGTTATTGACATGCTGTTCGTCAAGTCAAGGCTGGACATACAGGTTTGGAGTTAATAATGCTTGCACCCTACTCTGGCGGGTGGTCAGGATCACGGCTGCAGACTGGAAGGAGGTTTGAGTAATGGCCATTGCGGTCAGGGTGACGTCACAGGCTTGGTATGCTTGGGCGTGCTCGGGCTGATTATTGTTAGGCCGGAAAACCCCTAATTATTAAAGCTGCGTGAGTATCTCCGCCTTGTGGTCTGCAGCGGTGTCCCTTGGCCATTTTCTAGAAGGGGTTATTCATAGTTAGATGTAGGCCCCGATTGCCGCCACCCGTGGATAAGTTAACTGCCAGTTCCACGGCTGGTACCAATAAATGCGACCCACGGGTCTTTCACCCACAGAACTGTGTTGTGTTGTTATTTATTAGTTGTTAAGTTATATTGTGTTAAGTTAAGTTAAGTTAAGTTACAAGCAGACACTCAGGAGATGTAGGGCATTTAATCCCTTAATACACACACATATATACACACATACATATACACACACACATATACACACACACACATACATATACACACACACACACATACAAATACATATTTAGACATATTTATGTTTGTATCTCTATGTGTGAAAGCCATTAGATGGTGTAATCAGTGTAACTATAATTTGTAATGTATTTTTGATGTGTTTTGTGCAACTTTTTAGTTTGGTGAACCCCGTTAAAGACTCTGAGGTCACGGTAAAGATTCTAGTGTAAATCATGATTGAGCTCACACGATAGGGTGTATTCTTAACTTGCAATACGAGTGGTAAGCCAGATGATCGCACATACGCATACATACATTTTTATATTTACAGCAATCATTATTAGGACTGTTGAAATAAAAGGTATCATTTACAAAGCTGAAAGTAAAAACATCTACTAAAGTGAAATGGTATTTGAATGTGCAGCATTTAATGTCTTTACAGTTTCTGCACATTTTTATTGTACAATTTAGAATAATCTGAAACAACTGGGCTAATTATTCATATTCCATTAGTTGTGCTATAAAACATCTTGGCCCTGTAAGAAGAAATTATTCTTGCTAATAAAAAGCATATGTTTAGCTAATAAAAACTGGGTCCGGAATAAGGGTCTTATTTTCAGCCTTTTATGAAAAGTGAGAAAAAGAAAATAAAACAGGACAAAATGCATCTGTCCAGGGCTGGGTGATGCGCACAACGCAGAGGGTGGAACATTATTAACATTCCCTGCAATGCTGCGCCCAACAAAGTCATCTGAGCACGACAATTAATTTCCTCTCACTTTAGCATCCTCTTCCAAATCTCCAGTCTGATGCCTCTTCCAGGTTCCTGAGACCCTCCAGCTGACTGTCAGCCAATGGCAGCTTATCCCACTGCTTGCCAGAAATGATGATGGTATAAATGCTAAACCCTTTGCTTGCCAGAAAAAAAGGGTATTATAGTTCCGTAACCCCTCGCTTGACAAAACACACTGTTTTGTCACACATTATAGACCCCTCTGTTAAACAAGAGAATACTTTGGCACAGTGAGCGTCTCCTGTTTGTCTATGATCACAAAATAATGTGATGATTACTAACACCTTTATTACCTGGCTGGAACCATTCAGCTGATGACAGTTGGGAAGCTCTCTCTCTCTTATAATGAGTCTTCATGTCAATATCACAGCATGAAACAGAGAAAATCTGGACAAGGCCCAAGAATGTACAACCTCAAGCTTTCTGTGGGTGGCAGCTGAAGTCACTGACAGACCAAATGTGATCTTTTTGTGATGTAGAAGAGCAGTGATTTATACCTCAGTGTGCCTGAGACTTGCTAGAAAGTGATAGATGTCTGTAGGAGACAGAGGAATGACTTCTACTGACTGGGATACATCTTATGTCCAATATATGAGCTCTTCATTAAGACCAAAGTGCTCTGCTGTTGTAAGCTGGCAACTTGTTTCTCTGATGTACAACAAAAAATATGACCTGTGAGATATGTCCTACAGAAACGTATTTTCCTTCTGCATTCTCAGAAGCTTCCCAGTGCTCTTTGCTGGGATGGCGCCCAGAAAATAAGAATGAATATATATATATATATATATATATATATACACACACACATACATACATACATACACACACACATATATACACATACATACATACACACACATATATATACACATACATACACACACACACACACACATATACGTATATATATATATATATATATATATATATATATATATATATATATATATAGTAATTGTACAAAAGATTACATTTTTTACTCTCACAGGGGTCTGAGGACGGGGGTTACTCCCTGAAAACGTTCACCTTATGAATTGAATAAATTATATTTTTTATAAAACGGCGAGTAAATCTTTTGTACAATTACTCTATGGACATACTGGATGGCACCCCGCAGCTGAAGATTAGGAACAGTGAGTGCTAAATTCTTGAAACTTATATATATATAATTCCAAAAAACAGCAACAAACCAGGATTTGCATCAAAACATGAAAGTCAAATTTATTGACGTTTCGGGGATATGTCTCCCCTTCTTCAGAATGAGCATATTTTACTTTCGGATACCAAACTAAAGTTCACTTAGGATATCACCCCCATCGTTGGTTACAAACGTAACACCAATCTAAGGGACTTACTGGTCATCTCAGACCCTGTCAGATGCTACACAAAAGAAGATGCTCATGGGTCACAGAAAGGATGTTACAAGTGCCCGAATTGCACAACTTTCAATGGATTAATTGCAACTAAGAAATGTAATCATCCTCACAGTAGCAAAAGATATACCATTAATCACTCCAGCACATCTACTACCACACATGTGGTTTACATGTTGATCTGTCTATGTGGTATGCACTACATAGGAAAAGCCCAAGGGACAATCCGTGAGCGTATGGCAAACCATTGGATGGCCATAAGACAAGCAAACACCCAGTAGCATCAGTCAGGATGATCCTAATTGTCCACAGGAACAAACTGTTGACAGGAACAAACTGATATTAAAGAGAGAAGCAGAATGGATGTTCAGGCTGGACACTATATATCCTAAGGGACTCAACTCCATGCCCGATTTTGGTTCTTTAACTTAAAGAGTATCAAGTATGCTGTGTATAAGTATGAGGGAGTTAACATGGTTGTGGATGGGGACAGGATGGGGGTTCCCTTCTGTCTATGGATTGGAGGTGTATCCCTGATCTATGTCAGTGGTTAATTCATGTGTGCTAGCGGACTGAATGGGTCGGCACGTTCACAAGATAACTACCTAGACCAGTTATATGGATGACTTCCTCTTAACAAACATGCATAGATCTCTTGTTATAACCAGGGGGTGGAGGAAAGTGATGTTCTAGTGATATTGGGAATAACAACCATCAATTCACTATGTAGCATGATGTATATGTCTAACCATACTTTAGATACAAGATACTAGTTAATCCACAAGCTGAATTTCTTTGTAAATGGTATATCGTATTGGTAATATTGAAGGGTACATTGTATATAGTATTGGTAATATTGTAGGGTTCTGAAGAGACATATCCCCAAAACATCAAAAAATTTGACTTTCATGTTTTTGATTCAAATCCTGGTTTATATATATATATATATATATATATATAAAAGACTTTTTTGTTGTGAGTGTGTGCACTCTCACCATCTGTCATCAACCGCCAGGGTGCTGTAAGATATTGTAATAGTTTCAGAAAGGTTAAGCACTCACTGGACTTCAGTCATCTATGTAATAAACAATTTTATTGGTGACGTTTCGGGACAAAAACAGTCCCTTCCTCTGACAAACAACAATACAAAATATCAAACTTTTAAAGGTGAATAAAGCCCTCCCCTCAGTGAAAAAAAACAATCACTGTGATCTGCGTGTGAAGACTGTAGAGACAAGTCTCCTGATAGGTTAGTGACCAAAGGTCAAATAGATTGATAGGACAGAGACCTGTCCATCAAAAGTGCATATGCACTATATGCAATTTTCTGTTGAACCCTGGGCACCAACAGTCATCTGGAGTACTTATCTGTACACACACACACACACACACACATATATATATATATATATATATATATATATATATATATATATATGTGTGCAAAAAGAACATGCACCATGAAGAGTTGCAATAAAAATGAACAGGCATGGGAGTTATTCATGGAGTGCTGTTTTCTCTCTTTAGATTTTTTAATATATATATATACATACATATGTACACACACATACACATATATACACACACACATACATAAACACACACACAAAAGCAAACTCTCAGGAACGAGCAACCAGCTTGTTCTATGGTGATTTACCACTGGGGTGCAGCTTCTTTATAGCCCAGTAATGCTTTTCACAGAGTATTAGTCTGATCAGCCTATTAAGGTCAGTCCAGCGCTGAAATACCAGGTAATTCCTCTCTGAACAAGGCTCACAGCATATATATAATTTAAAAAAACAGAAAACCAAAATAATTTTCAGACTTAAAACAAAAACGTAGTATATAAATATTTTTCTAAATTGTATTGTAGGATACATTCATGCTGATGATGATTATAGTGCTTATAGTAAATGAAAATGTGTTTCTTAAGTAAAACAGGGTGACAGATGTATGGTATAGGGGTAGGAGAGGTAATATATGTACATAGAGTTATATTTGCGTTACTACTACTCAGATGCTATTTTGCAGAGTTAAAGGGAATTTATTGTGAAGAAATAAAATTCTACTTTTTTTAAAGTATTTTATTTCAATAATTGTCTTTCTTTTACAATGTGTTACATTTCTACAAAAAAGCTAAATACACATACTCTTGTGTCACCCTATAGGAGGATACATATGGCGAGCCAGTCAGGTGCAGTCATTCATAAGTCCACTTCCTCACTGGCCTTATAATCACCTGAAGTTGAACAGGGGTTTTCCAAGAGTGTAGCCTTGACTAGTTGTGTACCCCTTAAACAGGTAGTAACTGAAGGGAATCTGATTAAAAATAAAATCCTCTAACAAAAGAGAAGAGCATTTTATATTTACACTAGAATGTCTCTTTACGTGTCAGTGAGGTCAGGTATCAGTAACCTCTGTTCACAGGTAAATCACTGACGCACACTCACCTGTATATACAAACCGGCCTGGGGCTCCTTTACAAAAGTGCTTAGACTTGTATGACAGCGTAACCTCCACCACTCCCGGGATGTGTCTCGGCGGTGTCTGCACACGGATGGCGTGAGGAGTGATAAGCTGAGAAAACATTGAAATATATCTCAATAAAAAAATAAGAATAAGGTCTGATGTTTAAACCACAGCAAATGTGCATAATATGAAAAAAATATTTTTAATTTCTAAACTAAATACAACAGAATTGACGAAAAACCTATTACTAGCAACAACTATGTATCACTGTTTTTGTTTTTTATTAGCTGCTCTTAAGCCAAAAAATTAAATCTCATTTGCTGTGAAACGGTCACCTACAATTCTCTCCACATAGGGTTCATCTTTAGAATATCACCCCAATGGTTTTATTGCTGCTGATAAAATATAGAAGCACATATTAACCCCCTTGGATGCCAGAGAAAGATGCAATGCATTCCAAAGCAATCCAAGCTGGGGCAGATTTATTATTGGACCAGATGGAACCGCAAGATCCAGGCAGCATTTGACTGGGGTAGAATAAAGGGAAGAGCAGTGTATTGAGAAATTATTAAACATATTGTAAAAAATATAGATATATTCTATGGATCATATAGAATATTTTATGGTATGTTTGATCATTTATATTATTTTTTTTAAATATATTATATGTAATATTTCAATAAAGCACCTTAAGATTAGTAAGTTTTCACGTGTGCTAACCTGGCCGTGTTAAAATCTAAATCATGAAACATGACGCGTAAAACACATATTTTACATTCCTATTTTATTCACATAGAATATAATGTACTTTTTATTATTAAATATATATTTCTATATATTGTTACCGTTTATATATATAAATATATATATATATATATATATATATATATATATATATATATATATATATATATATATATATATATATATATAAAAACATGGAAGGGGACTGCACTTTCAGAATGGACTGGGCACACATCCTATGACCCTGGAACATGCACAGCCCTGGGTGCTCAATAGCCCTCTCAGGAAGCTGAGTCCAAGATAGTTAACCCCAGACAAGTATTTGTGCAAGGCCCATAGGGAGAATTACAAAACAAATTAATACAACACAGAGAGGAAGTCCAGCACTCAATTGCAAGCACTCAGCTAAGATTAAAAGCAAAACTGGAAGAGTTAGTTACCACATCTGGCCAAATGGGACAAGCCCAGGTTTCACGTCAAGGTCTCTCCTAAAACCTGGGTCCCTAATACAGCCACACAATGCAAGCTATCAATCAAACAAACAGGGAACTTTCCAAGGGTGCACAGACTTATGTAATCACCCTAGATATATACAAAACATGGAAGGGGGCTACACTCTCAGACTGGACTGGGTACGCATTATATGACCCTGCAAAATGCACAGCCCTGGGTGCTCAATAGCATTCGCAGGCAGCTGCACTGTACCTAGAGTCCCAGGATGTTAACCTCAGACAAGTCTATGTGCAAGGCCCATAGGGAAAATTACAAAACAAATTAATACAACACAGAGAAAGTCTAGCACTCACTTGCAAGCTCTCAGCTAAGATTAAAAGCAAAACTGCATTGGAGCCTTTTGCAGTCAAATACCTGAAAACATGACAAATCCTTTTTATTCAATAACAATATTTAATAATGTTTTTTTACTGTGAATTTACTGTAAATATTTCACATCACAGAATATGGTATATGTATTTATAAAAAGATATTCATATATATAAAATCATATCTATCATATCATATCATATATTATATATTTTATATTTATATATATATATATATATATATATATATATATATATATATATATATATATATATATATATATATATATATATATATATATATATATATATATATATATATATATATATATAGAAGCTTCGATTAAGTGCACTCTCACTGGCCAACCCAGACACAGACCAGGGTGCTTAACGGACTGAACAATCTGAATAGGAATAAGCACTCACTGGATTTCAAAACAACAAATATTTATTTGGCAGTGACGTTTCGGGGCATTCACCCCTTCCTCAGACAACCCAAAATGTGAAACAAGCAAAGTTAAATAGTAACTCAAGCCCCTCCCCCATCAAATTTCAGCCAATCAAAATACATCCAATGCAATCAATAGGGGATGTATATTAGACAAACACAATTACATTTCTGTTCAAAATCAATAAAGTGTATGCTTGTATAAAGCACATGTGTGATATAACCATATATAGTGTATTATGTTACAGTGTCAGTGACAGTGAAGTGGACGGCTATGGAGTGTGCCAACAGATAATGAAAATACATCTGCCTTCTTATAATACATTCTATGAACAAAACATAAGGGGTATATTAGACCCGGATGCTGACACGCCCCCTCCGACCATGCGGTAGCTAGCGTGATAACTGATGGCGGAGTAGACATTTCTTATGATGACTTATATGCTGTTGATACACAGTAAGTTGCCTTACAGCTAAATGAATAAATGTTTCTAAGTAGTATATAGGTGGTATAAATAAGTTACGGCTCTTGGTAACAACACGTCTAATATACCCCTTATGTTTTGTTCATAGAATGTATTATAAGAAGGCAGATGTATTTTCATTATCTGTTGGCACACTCCATAGCCGTCCACTTCACTGTCACTGACACTGTAACATAATACACTATATATGGTTATATCACACATGTGCTTTATACAAGCATACACTTTATTGATTTTGAACAGAAATGTAATTGTGTTTGTCTAATATACATCCCCTATTGATTGCATTGGATGTATTTTGATTGGCTGAAATTTGATGGGGGAGGGGCTTGAGTTACTATTTAACTTTGCTTGTTTCACATTTTGGGTTGTCTGAGGAAGGGGTGAATGCCCCGAAACGTCACTGCCAAATAAATATTTGTTGTTTTGAAATCCAGTGAGTGCTTATTCCTATTCAGATTATATATATATATATATATATATATATATATATATATATATATATATATATATATATATATATATATATATATATATATATATATATATATATATATATATAGTAACAAAATACCATTGTATATAGAAAATATGTTTTTATGAAATAGAACAAATTCTTCTATGTGATGAACATTGTAATGTGAAATAATGATTCATATTGGGTTTAGCGCACTTGAATATACGCTCCAATAAAGTCTGTGGGAGAAAAAATTCAAGCGGTTGCGATATTTTGCGTGGCGTCAGGTTTATGCTCGAGTGCAAACTTTTTACTTTCAACTTGTAATACGAGGCAATCCGACACGTGCAAAAAGCCTCTGTAAAGCGTAGTTTACACTCGAGCAGGATCACTAAATTACTTTTCACTCATAATCTAGACCAAAATAAATCCAACTACTGATGATGTAGAGGATGATGTAGATTTTATTCCAGATTAAATGTGACTGACAGAATGTGTCTAGTGAGGGATTTCTGATTTGGATTGTCAGATACGGTACACTGCACTCAGGAAGTAAAATTATATCTTTATTTAAATCATCTTTAAAACAAATCTCTCCCACATAGAGAGACATCACAATTTGACGCGTTTCGCCCTACATCAGCATTTGTATCTTTCTGATTTGCTAAGTTAAAAGAAGAAAAAAATTAATAGGAAAAAAACTGATATGCAAATGGACATTTTTTAAAAATGATTTATAATTGTAACAATGTGCAGGTGCTTATTATACTTTTATGTATACTCAAAAAGTGCGCTAAAAAAGCAACATCATCCAGGATAAAATATATATAACATTTATTCTATAGTATTCTAAGAATAGAAATAACTAAATGCAGTATGCACAACCTTAAAAGTAGAAACCACCAGTGGTATGAAAATCATAAAATGAATCACAAAATTAAGACACATTAAAATGTTATAATCAGCCATGTAAATAGCAGCAATGTTAATATGATCGTATACTTCATATTTATAGGAAGATTCCAAAAGCAATGTCCACAAGATGGCAATTTTCAGATCTATAAAAAGTCTCGGTTTTAGCTCATTGATGGTCAGTGTGTTTAACGTTGTAATATAGATATTGTCTCCCTCTTAGTCAGGGTAAATGTGGCTCCGTTACTTCCCCCGATTCAAACTACTTTTTCAGATTTGTGTGTTTTACGTGCCTTTCTTTCAGCTCACACTTTTCCTAGTTGATGTCCTTTAGGTTTCTTACCACATTCTGTGTCCCTTGATATAAGTTGGCAAGGTAATTTCGGACCTCTGCTTGTCTTTGGCTGCTGGTGTTTCCACGCTGTTCCGTCTCAGTGCTGCCACCTCCGTGTTTTTTGTCACATGTGTGGATACGTCCAACGTACCTGGAGATTCCCTCAGTTTGAATACAGAGCGCTCTGTGAACTATTAGGTTATACATGGTACACTACTGGAATTTTGCATGAACGGCTAAACAGCGATCCGGTTGGTGGAATTCACACATGTGACAAGAAACACGGAAGTGGCTACACTGAGACGGAACAGCAAGGAAATGCCAGCAGCCGAAGACAAGCAGAGGTCCAAATTACCTTGCCCAACTTAGAAACATAGAAACATAGATATTGACGGCAGATAAGAGCCATAGGCCCAGCAAGTCTGCCCGACCTTACCTAACAGTATAAACTTATCTAGTTTGTAGGATAGACTTATGCTTGTCCCATGCATTTTTAAAGTCCCCCACAGTGTTTGTTGCTACTACCTCTTGAGGAAGTTTATTCCATAATCAATCACTCTTTCTGTAAAGAAGCTTCCTCAAATTACTCCTGAATCTACTACCCTTTAGCTTGAGCTCATGACCCCTTGTTCTTGAATTTTCCATTTTATGTAAAATACCCACAGCCTCAGTTTTACTAAACCCTTTAATGTACTTGAAAGTTGCTATCATATCACCTCTTTCCCTTCTCTCCTCTAAGCTATACATATTTAGGTCATTGAGCCTATCCTGGTAAGTTTTATTTTTTAGACCATGTACCATTTTGGTAGCCTCCTTTGGACAGATTCAAGTTTGTTAATATCCTTCTGAAGATATGGCCTCCAGAACTGCACACAATACTCAAGGTGAGGCCTAACTAATGATCTATAAAGTGGCATAAGAACCTTACTATTTCTGCTGCAAATACCTCTACCAATACATCCAAGCATTCTGCTAGCCTTACTCGCTGCATTACTACATTGTTTACTAAGTTTTAAATCATCTGAAATAATAATTCCCAAGTCCTGTTCCTCGTCTGTAACAGTCAGTAAAGTGTCATTGAGTCTGTAATTAACATTTGGATTGCTCTTCCCTAAATGCATTATTTTACACTTTGCTGTGTTAAACTTTAGATCCCAGTCGTTTGTCCAATCCTCCAGTTGTTGTATATCACTTCTCATTTTGTCTACCCCCCCTGGAACATCCACTCTGTTACAAGGGACACAGAATGTGGTAAGAAACCTAAAGGACATCAACTAGGAAAAGTGCAAGCTGAAAGAAAGGCATGTAAAAAACTGAAAAAGTTGTTTGAATCGGGGGAAGTAACGGAGCCACATTTACCCTGACTAAGAGGGAGACAATATCTATATTACACTGTTAAACACACATACGATCATATTAACATTGCTGCTATTTACATGGCTGATTATAACATTTTAATGTGTCTTAATTTTGTGATTCATTTTATGATTTTCATACCACTGGTGGTTTCTACTTTTAAGGTTGTGCATACTGCATTTAGTTATTTCTATTCTTAGAATACTATAGAATAAATGTTATATATATTTTATCCTGGATGATGTTGCTTTTATAGCGCATGTTTTGACTATACATATTTCTTTTTAGGAAGGTTGTAGAGGCTTTCCTTTTTCTAAGCAAAATCACATCACACATCAGGGAGTGAGATAGTTTTGACCTTTGTGCTTATTATACTTTTGCATGCCTGTAATTGTATACACAAGTATTATACAGTCGTCTAGGTTTGTGCTTTTGAGTAGTTTCCTGTAACTCACCTCGCTCCAAACCAGCATTGTACCAAACACGACCTGCAGCCCATCAAAGAAATTGTCGCCTATGAGAATTACTGTGGCCCCTCCGGTGGTCCAGCCTTCGCTTGGGCTTATGGCTTTAATGCAAGGAGTGGCTGCTTCATGGAGGAACAGAGAGTGAGGAACAGAATGAAAGTGATGTTAGATGCCATATGCCAAGGTTCATCTTGCAAATAATACAAACACATTAGATCCTGGCACAGCCAATCATAATGTAACCAGTTGTGCATTTAGATCCTGAAACAGCCAATCATAATGTAACCAGTTGTGTATTTAGATCCTGGCACAGCCAATCATAATGTAACCAGTTGTGCATTTAGATCCTGGCACAGCCAATCATAATGTAACCAGTTGTGTATTTAGATCCTGGCACAGCCAATCATAATGTAACCAGTTTTGTATTTAGATCCTGGCACAGCCAATCATAATGTAACCAGTTGTGTATTTAGATCCTGGAACAGCCAATCATAATGTAACCAGTTGTGTATTTAGATCCTGGCACAGCCAATCATAATGTAACCAGTTGTGCATTTAGATCCTGGCACAGCCAATCATAATGTAACCAGTTGTGTATTTAGATCCTGGAACAGCCAATCATAATGTAACCAGTTGTGTATTTAGATCCTGGCACAGCCAATCATAATGTAACCAGTTTTGTATTTAGATCCTGGCACAGCCAATCATAATGTAACCAGTTGTGTATTTAGATCCTGGAACAGCCAATCATAATGTAACCAGTTGTGTATTTAGCTCCTGGCACAGCCAATCATAATGTAACCAGTTGTGTATTTAGATCCTGGCACAGCCAATCATAATGTAACCAGTTTTGTATTTAGATCCTGGCACAGCCAATCATAATGTAACCAGTTGTGTATTTAGCTCCTGGCACAGCCAATCATAATGTAACCAGTTGTGTATTTAGATCCTGGAACAGCCAATCATAATGTAACCAGTTGTGTATTTAGCTCCTGGCACAGCCAATCATAATGTAACCAGTTTTGTATTTAGATCCTGGCACAGCCAATCATAATGTAACCAGTTGTGTATTTAGCTCCTGGCACAGCCAATCATAATGTAACCAGTTGTGTATTTAGATCCTGGCACAGCCAATCATAATGTAACCAGTTGTGTATTTAGCTCCTGGCACAGCCAATCATAATGTAACCAATTATGTATTTAGCTCCTGGCACAGCCAATCATAATGTAACCAATTGTGCATTTAGATCCTGGCACAGCCAATCATAATGTAACCAGTTGTGTATTTAGCTCCTGGCACAGCCAATCATAATGTAACCAGTTGTGTATTTAGCTCCTGGCACAGCCAATCATAATGTAACCAGTTGTGTATTTAAATCCTGGCACAGCCAATCATAATGTAACCAGTTGTGTATTTAGCTCCTGGCACAGCCAATCATAATGTAACCAGTTGTGTATTTAGATCCTGGAACAGCCAATCATAATGTAACCAATTGTGCATTTAGATCCTGGCACAGCCAATCATAATGTAATCAGTTGTGTATTTATCTCTCTCTAAAAAATACATTCAAATCCTCCATTTCATAAACTAAATGTGCAGCCAATAAGCACATCTACCCAAGTACCCTTCTTGCTTTTCCCCACAAGTATTCCATATACATTTAAACAACTTTCCATTTTACTTCCAATATCACATTTTCTTTGTTTTCTTGTAATCCTTTGTTGAAAAGCAGTAATGTAAGCTCAGGCGCGTGCACGTGTCTGCAGTACTATATGAGAGTAGAATGTTATACATTAGCAAGAGCACTAGATGGCAGCGCTATTTCCTGTCATGTAGTACTAATGTTATACATTAGCAAGAGCATTAGATGGCAGCGCTATTTCCTGTCATGTAGTACTAATGTTATACATAAGCAAGAGCACTAGATGGCAGCACTATTTCCTGTCATGTAGTACTAATGTTATACATAAGCAAGAGCACTAGATGGCAGCACTATTTCCTGTCATGTAGTACTAATGTTATACATAAGCAAGAGCACTAGATGGCAGCACTATTTCCTGTCATGTAGTACTAATGTTATACATTAGCAAGAGCACTATATGGCAGCACTATTTCCTGTCATGTAGTACTAATGTTATACACTAGCAAGAGCACTAGATGGCAACACTATTTCCTGTCATGTAGTACTAATGTTATACATTAGCAAGAGCACTAGATGGCAGCACTATTTCCTGTCATGTAGTATTAATGTTATACATAAGCAAGAGCACTAGATGGCAGCACTATTTCCTGTCATGTAGTACTAATGTTATACATTAGCAAGAGCACTATATGGCAGCACTATTTCCTGTCATGTAGTACTAATGTTATACATTAGCAAGAGCACTAGATGGCAACACTATTTCCTGTCATGTAGTACTAATGTTATACATTAGCAAGAGCACTAGATAGCAGCACTATTTCCTGTCATGTAGTACTAATGTTATACATTAGCAAGAGCACTAGATGGCAGCACTATTTCCTGTCATGTAGTACTAATGTTATACATAAGCAAGAGCACTAGATGGCAGCACTATTTCCTGTCATGTAGTACTAATGTTATACATTAGCAAGCGCACTAGATGGCAGCACTATTTCCTGTCATGTAGTACTAATGTTATACATTAGCAAGAGCACTAGATGGCAGCACTATTTCCTGTCATGTAGTACTAATGTTATACATTAGCAAGAGCACTAGATGGCAGCAGTATTTCCTGTCATGTAGTACTAATGATATACATTAGCAAGAGCACTAGATGGCAGCACTATTTCCTGTCATGTAGTACTAATGTTATACATAAGCAAGAGCACTAGATGGCAGCACTATTTCCTGTCATGTAGTACTAATGTTATACATTAGCAAGAGCACTAGAGGGCAGCACTATTTCCTGTCATGTAGTACTAATGTTATACATTAGCAAAAGCACTAGATGGCAGCACTATTTCCTGTCATGTAGTACTAATGTTATACATTAGCAAGAGCACTAGATGGCAGTACTATTTCCTGTCATGTAGTACTAATGTTATACATTAGCAAGAGCACTAGATGGCAGCACTATTTCCTGTCATGTAGTACTAATGTTATACATTAGCAAGAGCACTAGATGGCAGCACTATTTCCTGTCATGTAGTACTAATGTTATACATTAGCAAGAGCACTAGAGGGCAGCACTATTTCCTGTCATGTAGTGCTAATGTTATACAATTGTCACTAGAGGGCAGCACTATTTCCTGTCATGTAGTGCTAATGTTATACAATTGTCACTAGAGGGCAGCACTATTTCCTGTCATGTTGTGCTAATGTTATACAATTGTCACTAGATGGCAGCACTATTTCCTGTCATGTAGTACTAATGTTATACATTAGCAAGAGCACTAGATGGCAGCACTATTTCCTGTCATGTAGTATTAATGTTATACATTAGCAAGATCACTAGATGGCAGCACTATTTCCTGTCATGTAGTACTAATGTTATACATTAGCAAGAGCACTAGAGGGCAGCACTATTTCCTGTCATGCAGTGCTAATGTTATACAATTGTCACTAGAGGACAGCACTATTTACTGTCATGTAGTACTAATGTTATACAATTGTCACTAGAGGGCAGCACTATTTCCTGTCATGTTGTGCTGTTATACAACTGTCACTAGAGGGCAGCACTATTTCCTGTCATGTAGTGCTAATGTTATACAATTGTCACTAGAGGGAAGCACTATTTCCTGTCATGTAGTGCTAATGTTATACAATTGTCACTAGAGGGCAGCACTATTTCCTGTCATGTAGTGCTAATGTTATACAATTGTCACTAGAGGGCAGCACTATTTCCTGTCATGTTGTGCTAATGTTATACAATTGTCACTAGAGGGCAGCACTATTTCCTGTCATGTAGTGCTAATGTTATACAACTGTCACTAGAGGGCAGCACTATTTCCTGTCATGTAGTGCTAATGTTATACAACTGTCACTAGAGGGCAGCACTATTTCCTGTCATGTAGTGCTAATGTTATACAACTGTCACTAGAGGGCAGCACTATTTCCTGTCATGTAGTGCTAATGTTATACAATTGTCACTAGAGGGCAGCACTATTTCCTGTCATGTAGTGCTAATGTTATACAACTGTCACTAGAGGGCAGCGCTATTTCCTGTCATGTAGTGCTAATGTTATACAATTGTCACTAGAGGGCAGCACTATTTCATGTCATGTAGTGCTAATGTTATACAATTGTCACTAGAGGGCAGCACTATTTCCTGTCATGTAGTGCTAATGTTATACAACTGTCACTAGAGGGCAGCACTATTTCCTGTCATGTAGTGCTAATGTTATACAATTGTCACTAGAGGGCAGCACTATTTCCTGTCATGTAGTGCTAATGTTATACAATTGTCACTAGAGGGCAGCACTATTTCCTGTCATGTAGCGCTAATGTTATACAACTGTCACTAGAGGGCAGCACTATTTCCTGTCATGTAGCGCCAATGTTATACAATTGTCACTAGATGGCAGCACTATTTCCTGTCATGTAGCGCTAATGTTATACAATTGTCACTAGAGGGCAGCACTATTTCCTGACATGTTGTGCTAATGTTATACAATTGTCACTAGAGGGCAGCACTATTTCCTGTCATGTTGTGCTAATGTTATACAATTGTCACTAGAGGGCAGCACTATTTCCTGTCATGTTGTGCTAATGTTATACAACTGTCACTAGAGGGCAGCACTATTTCCTGTCATGTAGTGCTAATGTTATACAATTGTCACTAGAGGGCAGCACTATTTCCTGTCATGTAGTGCTAATGTTATACAATTGTCACTAGAGGGCAGCACTATTTCCTGTCATGTAGTGCTAATGTTATACAATTGTCACTAGATAGCAGCACTATTTCCTGTCATGTAGTGCTAATGTAATACAATTGTCACTAGAGGGCAGCACTATTTCCTGTCATGTAGTGCTAATGTTATACAATTGTCACTAGAGGGCAGCACTATTTCCTGTCATGTTGTGCTACAGAAAAGTGCACCCTACCTATCTAGGTATCTCTTCAACAAAGACTAACAAGAGAATGAAGCAAATTTGATAATAGACGTAAATTTGAAACTTAAAAAAAAAATATTCTCTATCTGAATCATGAAAGAAAAAATGTGAGTTTCATTTCCCTTTAACAATGCACCAAAGCATTCTGGGCAAGATGTACAAATGAGATAAACGTCTCCTGCAGAAATGAACTTGCCTAGCTGTGTTATTGGCTGTACAATCATTTGTGTGGCTCTTAAAGGGACATGAAACCCAAATATTTCTTTCATGGTTTAGAAAGAGCATGCGATTTTAAACAACTTTCAATTTTACTTATATTATTTAATTTGCTTCATTCTCTTGATATCCTTTGCTGAAAAGTATATCTAGATAGGCTCAGTAGCTGCTGATTGGTGGCTGCACAGATGCCTCGTGTGATTAGCTCACCCATGTGCATTGCTATTTCTTCAACAAAGAATATCTAAAGAATGATGCAAACCAGGCAATATAAAGGAAATTGGAATGTTGTTTAAAATGTAATTCTCTATTTGAATCATGAATGAACATTTTTGGGTTTCATGTCCTTTTAATTTTACAAAAAATAGAGGATAAAAGAAAAAAACATAAAACAGGGACCAGCCTAACCCAGTTCCGAATCAGCCAACCTCTTCCTTTTCCTGCGCAAACTCTCTTTGCGTCACAATCTTAAGGTAGTGAGATTTCATTCTGTGCTGTACACACATATGCTGTGCATGCACCAGCATTCAAACACTGCACCTGCTCAGTTGTGACAAATTGCTGCCGCTGAGCGGGCGCGGCGTTACACTGCCAGTGCACAGGGCATACAAACAATTTGCTTGTGTCCCTTTAAACATACTGCTAATATTAGTCTCAGTCTACATCAGATCCAAACATAAAGCGAGATGCAGACACACCTTCTGAGGGGTCTAGCCTTCGAGCTCGGCGACCGTGCTTAGAGTTATTGTGCACAAACATGTTGTCCGACACCGCAAGGACATGGCCATCCACATTCACTGTTGTAGAAACGACAACCTGAGGGAACAGCAAACAGTAAATTCTCAAAGTGATTAAATCAGATATAGTGTAGTGAATAGAGCATAATACTGCAAGCGAGGGACCGAGCTGCAGACACTACTGTATACTGTAGGGAATAGAGCATAATACCGCAAGCGAGGGACCGAGCTGCAGACACTACTGTATACTGTAGGGAATAGAGCATAATACTGCAAGCAAGGGACCGAGCTGCAGACACTACTGTATACTGTAGGGAATAGAGCATAATACCGCAAGCGAGGGACCGAGCTGCAGACACTACTGTATACTGTAGGGAATAGAGCATAATACCGCAAGCGAGGGACCGAGCTGCAGACACTACTGTATACTGTAGGGAATAGAGCATAATACCGCAAGCAAGGGACCGAGCTGCAGACACTACTGTATACTGTAGGGAATAGAGCATAATATCGCAAGCGAGGGACCGAGTTGCAGACACTACTGTATACTGTAGGGAATAGAGCATAATACTGCAAGCGAGGGACCGAGCTGCAGACACTACTGTATACTGTAGGGAATAGAGCATAATACCGCAAGCAAGGGACCGAGCTGCAGACACTACTGTATACTGTAGGGAATAGAGCATAATACCGCAAGCAAGGGACCGAGCTGCAGACACTACTGTATACTGTAGGGAATAGAGCATAATACCGCAAGCAAGGGACCGAGCTGCAGACACTACTGTATACTGTAGGGAATAGAGCATAATATCGCAAGCGAGGGACCGAGTTGCAGACACTACTGTATACTGTAGGGAATAGAGCATAATACCGCAAGCGAGGGACCGAGCTGCAGACACTACTCTATACTGTAGGGAATAGAGCTTAATACTGCAAGCGAGGGAGGGAGCTGCAGACACTACTGTATACTGTAGGGAATAGAGTATAATACTACAAGCGAGGGACGGAGCTGCAGACACTACTGTATACTGTAGGGAAGAGAGTATAATACTACAAGCGAGGGACGGAGCTGCAGACACTACTGTATACTGTAGGGCAGTGTTTTTCAACTAGTGTGCCGTGAGAGATCCTCAGGTGTGCCACGGCAGACTGACAACAGTGTGACATATTTTTTAAACTTTGTTTGTTTTTTACTCCCAGTGCAGGGGTAGTTTGTAGGAGGCATGGCATAACAGCACAATACATACAGTATATGTGTGTTTGTGTGTATGTGTATATATATATGCTGTATTAGGCTACAATGTGTGATTTTTTTAAAATTTTGGGATGGTGGTGTGCCACAGGATTTTTTAATGTAAAAAAGTGTGCCACGGCAAAAAAAAGGTTAAAAATCACTGCTGTAGGGAATAGAGCATAATACTGCAAGCAAGGGACCGAGTTGCAGACACTACTGTATACTGTAGGGAATAGAGCATAATACTGCAAGCAAGGGACCGAGCTGCAGACACTACTGTATACTGTAGGGAATAGAGCATAATACTGCAAGCAAGGGACCGAGCTGCAGACAATACTGTATACTGTAGGGAATAGAGCATAATACCGCAAGCGAGGGACCGAGCTGCAGACACTACTGTATACTGTAGGGAATAGAGCATAATACTGCAAGCAAGGGACCGAGTTGCAGACACTACTGTATACTGTAGGGAATAGAGCATAATACTGCAAGTGAGGGACCGAGTTGCAGACACTACTGTATACTGTAGGGAATAGAGCATAATACCGCAAGCAAGGGACCGAGTTGCAGACACTACTGTATACTGTAGGGAATAGAGCATAATACTGCAAGCAAGGGACCGAGCTGCAGACACTACTGTATACTGTAGGGAATAGAGCATAATACTGCAAGCGAGGGACCGAGCTGCAGACACTACTGTATACTGTAGGGAATAGAGCATAATACCGCAAGCAAGGGACCGAGCTGCAGACACTACTGTATACTGTAGGGAATAGAGCATAATACTGCAAGCGAGGGACGGAGCTGTAGACACTACTGTATACTGTAGGGAATAGAGCATAATACCGCAAGCGAGGGACCGAGCTGCAGACACTACTGTATACTGTAGGGAATAGAGCATAATACTGCAAGCAAGGGACCGAGTTGCAGACACTACTGTATACTGTAGGGAATAGAGCATAATACTGCAAGCAAGGGACCGAGTTGCAGACACTACTGTATACTGTAGGGAATAGAGCATAATACTGCAAGCAAGGGACCGAGCTGCAGACACTACTGTATACTGTAGGGAATAGAGCATAATACTGCAAGCAAGGGACCGAGTTGCAGACACTACTGTATACTGTAGGGAATAGAGCATAATACTGCAAGCAAGGGACCGAGTTGCAGACACTACTGTATACTGTAGGGAATAGAGCATAATACCGCAAGCGAGGGACCGAGTTGCAGACACTACTGTATACTGTAGGGAATAGAGCATAATACCGCAAGCGAGGGACCGAGCTGCAGACACTACTGTATACTGTAGGGAATAGAGCATAATACCGCAAGCGAGGGACCGAGCTGCAGACCATACTGTATACTGTAGGGAATAGAGCATAATACCGCAAGCGAGGGACAGATTTCCAGACACTACTGTATACTGTAGGGAATAGAGCATAATACCGCAAGCGAGGGACGGAGCTGCAGACACTACTGTATACTGTAGGGAATAGAGCATAATACTGCAAGCAAGGGACCGAGCTGCAGACACTACTGTATACTGTAGGGAATAGAGCATAATACTACAAGCAAGGGACCGAGTTGCAGACACTACTGTATACTGTAGGGAATAGAGCATAATACTGCAAGCAAGGGACCGAGTTGCAGACACTACTGTATACTGTAGGGAATAGAGCATAATACCGCAAGCGAGGGACCGAGTTGCAGACACTACTGTATACTGTAGGGAATAGAGCATAATACCGCAAGCGAGGGACCGAGCTGCAGACACTACTGTATACTGTAGGGAATAGAGCATAATACCGCAAGCGAGGGACCGAGCTGCAGACCATACTGTATACTGTAGGGAATAGAGCATAATACTGCAAGCAAGGGACCGAGCTGCAGACACTACTGTATACTGTAGGGAATAGAGCATAATACTGCAAGTGAGGGACCGAGCTGCAGACACTACTGTATACTGTAGGGAATAGAGCATAATACCTCAAGCGAGGGACCGAGCTGCAGACACTACTGTATACTGTAGGGAATAGAGCATAATACTGCAAGCGAGGGATCGAGCTGCAGACACTACTGTATACTGCTGCAGACACTACTGTATACTGTAGGGAATAGAGTATAATACTACAAGCGAGGGACCGAGCTGCAGACACTACTGTATACTGTAGGGAATAGAGCATAATACTGCAAGCGAGGGACCGAGCTGCAGACACTACTGTATACTGTAGGGAATAGAGCATAATACTGCAAGCGAGGGACCGAGCTGCAGACACTACTGTATACTGTAGGGAATAGAGCATAATACCGCAAGCGAGGGACCGAGCTGCAGACCATACTGTATACTGTAGTGAATAGAGCATAATACTGCAAGCAAGGGACCGAGTTGCAGACACTACTGTATACTGTAGGGAATAGAGCATAATACTGCAAGCAAGGGACCGAGTTGCAGACACTACTGTATACTGTAGGGAATAGAGCATAATACCGCAAGCGAGGGACCGAGCTGCAGACACTACTGTATACTGTAGGGAATAGAGCATAATACCGCAAGCGAGGGACCGAGCTGCAGACCATACTGTATACTGTAGGGAATAGAGCATAATACCACAAGCGAGGGACCGAGTTGCAGACACTACTGTATACTGTAGGGAATAGAGCATAATACCGCAAGCAAGGGACCGAGTTGCAGACACTACTGTATACTGTAGGGAATAGAGCATAATACCGAAAGCGAGGGACCGAGCTGCAGACACTACTGTATACTGTAGGGAATAGAGCATAATACCACAAGCGAGGGACCGAGTTGCAGACACTACTGTATACTGTAGGGAATAGAGCATAATACCGCAAGCAAGGGACCGAGTTGCAGACACTACTGTATACTGTAGGGAATAGAGCATAATACCGAAAGCGAGGGACCGAGCTGCAGACACTACTGTATACTGTAGGGAATAGAGCATAATACAGCAAGCGAGGGACCGAGCTGCAGACACTACTTTATACTGTAGGGAATAGAGCATAATACCGCAAGCGAGGGACCGAGCTGCAGACACTACTGTATACTGTAGGGAATAGAGCATAATACCGCAAGCGAGGGACCGAGCTGCAGACACTACTGTATACTGTAGGGAATAGAGCATAATACCGCAAGCGAGGGACCGAGCTGCAGACACTACTGTATACTGTAGGGAATAGAGCATAATACCTGCAAGCGAGGGACCGAGCTGCAGACACTACTGTATACTGTAGGGGAATAGAGCATAATACTGCAAGCGAGGACCGAGCTGCAGACACTACTGTATACTGTAGGGAATAGAGCATAATACTGCAAGCGAGGGACCGAGCTGCAGACACTACTGTATACTGTAGGGAATAGAGCATAATACCGCAAGCGAGGGACCGAGCTGCAGACACTACTGTATACTGTAGGGAATAGAGCATAATACCGCAGCTGCAGACACTACTGTATACTGTAGGGAATAGAGCATAATACCGCAAGCGAGGGACCGAGCTGCAGACACTACTGTATACTGTAGGGAATAGAGCATAATACTGCAAAGCGAGGGACCGAGCTGCAGACACTACTGTATACTGTAGGGAATAGAGCATAATACTGCAAGCGAGGGACCGAGCTGCAGACACTACTGTATACTGTAGGGAATAGAGCATAATACCTGCAAGCGAGGGACCGAGTTGCAGACACTACTGTATACTGTAGGGAATAGAGCATAATACTGCAAGCGAGGGACCGAGCTGCAGACACTACTGTATACTGTAGGGAATAGAGCATAATACTGCAAGCGAGGGACCGAGCTGCAGACACTACTGTATACTGTAGGGAATAGAGCATAATACCGCAAGCGAGGGACCGAGCTGCAGACACTACTGTATACTGTAGGGAATAGAGCATAATACTGCAAGCGAGGGACCGAGCTGCAGACACTACTGTATACTGTAGGGAATAGAGCATAATACTGCAAGCGAGGGGACCGAGCTGCAGACACTACTGTATACTGTAGGGAATAGAGCATAATACTGCAAGCGAGGGACCGAGCTGCAGACACTACTGTATACTGTCGGTAATAGAGCATAATACCTGCAAGCGTGGGACCGAGCTGCAGACACTACTGTATACTGTAGGGAATAGAGCATAATACTGCAAGCGAGGGACCGAGCTGCAGACACTACTGTATACTGTAGGGAATAGAGCATAATACTGCAAGCGAGGGACCGAGCTGCAGACACTACTGTATACTGTAGGGAATAGAGCATAATACTGCAAGTGAGGGACCGAGCTGCAGACACTACTGTATACTGTAGGGAATAGAGCATAATACCGCAAGCGAGGGACCGAGTTGCAGACCATACTGTATATTGTAGGGAATAGAGCATAATACTGCAAGCGAGGGACCGAGCTGCAGACACTACTGTATACTGTAGGGAATAGAGCATAATACTGCAAGCGAGGGACCGAGCTGCAGACACTACTGTATACTGTAGGGAATAGAGCATAATACTGCAAGCGAGGGACCGAGCTGCAGACACTACTGTATACTGTGGGGAATAGAGCATAATACTGCAAGCGAGGGACCGAGCTGCAGAAACTACTGTATACTGTAGGGAATAGAGCATAATACTGCAAGCGAGGGACCGAGCTGCAGACACTACTGTATACTGTAGGGAATAGAGCATAATACTGCAAGCGAGGGACCGAGCTGCAGACACTACTGTATACTGTAGGGAATAGAGCATAATACCGCAAGCAAGGGACCGAGCTGCAGACACTACTGTATACTGTAGGGAATAGAGCATAATACTGCAAGCGAGGGACCGAGCTGCAGACACTACTGTATACTGTAGGGAATAGAGCATAATACCGCAAGCAGGGACCGAGCTGCAGACACTACTGTATACTGTAGGGAATAGAGCATAATACCGCAAGCGAGGGACCGAGCTGCAGACACTACTGTATACTGTAGGGAATAGAGCATAATACTGCAAGCGAGGGACCGAGCTGCAGACACTACTGTATACTGTAGGGAATAGAGCATAATACTGCAAGCGAGGGACCGAGCTGCAGACACTACTGTATACTGTAGGGAATAGAGCATAATACCGCAAGCGAGGGACCGAGTTGCAGACACTACTGTATACTGTAGGGAATAGAGCATAATACCGCAAGCGAGGGACCGAGTTGCAGACACTACTGTATACTGTAGGGAATAGAGCATAATACCGCAAGCGAGGGACCGAGTTGCAGACACTACTGTATACTGTAGGGAATAGAGCATAATACCGCAAGCGAGGGACCGAGCTGCAGACACTACTGTATACTGTAGGGAATAGAGCATAATATCGCAAGCGAGGGACCGAGCTGCAGACACTACTGTATACTGTAGGGAATAGAGCATAATACCGCAAGCGAGGGACCGAGCTGCAGACCATACTGTATACTGTAGGGAATAGAGCATAATACCGCAAGCAAGGGACCGAGTTGCAGACACTACTGTATACTGTAGGGAATAGAGCATAATACCGCAAGCGAGGGACCGAGTTGCAGACACTACTGTATACTGTAGGGAATAGAGCATAATACTGCAAGCGAGACCGCAAGCGAGGGACCGAGTTGCAGACACTACTGTATACTGTAGGGAATAGAGCATAATACCGCAAGCGAGGGACCGAGTTGCAGACACTACTGTATACTGTAGGGAATAGAGCATAATACCGCAAGCGAGGGACCGAGCTGCAGACACTACTGTATACTGTAGGGAATAGAGCATAATACCGCAAGCAAGGGACAGAGCTGCAGACACTACTGTATACTGTAGGGAATAGAGCATAATACCGCAAGCAAGGGACCGAGCTGCAGACACTACTGTATACTGTAGGGAATAGAGCATAATACTGCAAGCGAGGGACCGAGCTGCAGACACTACTGTATACTGTAGGGAATAGAGCATAATACTGCAAGCGAGGGACCGAGCTGCAGACACTACTGTATACTGTAGGGAATAGAGCATAATACCGCAAGCGAGGGACCGAGCTGCAGACACTACTGTATACTGTAGGGAATAGAGCATAATACTGCAAGCGAGGGACCGAGCTGCAGACACTACTGTATACTGTAGGGAATAGAGCATAATACTGCAAGCGAGGGACCGAGCTGCAGACACTACTGTATACTGTAGGGAATAGAGCATAATACCGCAAGCGAGGGACCGAGCTGCAGACACTACTGTATACTGTAGGGAATAGAGCATAATACTGCAAGCGAGGGACGGAGCTGTAGACACTACTGTATACTGTAGGGAATAGAGCATAATACCGCAAGCGAGGGACCGAGCTGCAGACACTACTGTATACTGTAGGGAATAGAGCATAATACCGCAAGCAAGGGACCGAGTTGCAGACACTACTGTATACTGTAGGGAATAGAGCATAATACTGCAAGCAAGGGACCGAGCTGCAGACACTACTGTATACTGTAGGGAATAGAGCATAATACCGCAAGCGAGGGACCAAACTGCAGACACTACTGTATACTGTAGGGAATAGAGTATAATACTACAAGCGAGGGACCGAGCTGCAGACACTACTGTATACTGTAGGGAATAGAGCTTAATACTGCAAGCGAGGGACCGAGCTGCAGACACTACTGTATACTGTAGGGAATAGAGCATAATACTGCAAGCGAGGGACCGAGCTGCAGACACTACTGTATACTGTAGGGAATAGAGCATAATACTGCAAGCGAGGGACCGAGCTGCAGACACTACTGTATACTGTAGGGAATAGAGCATAATACTGCAAGCGAGGGACCGAGCTGCAGACACTACTGTATACTGTAGGGAATAGAGCATAATACCGCAAGCGAGGGACCGAGCTGCAGACACTACTGTATACTGTAGGGAATAGAGCATAATACTGCAAGCGAGGGACCGAGCTGCAGACACTACTGTATACTGTAGGGAATAGAGCATAATACTGCAAGCGAGGGACCGAGCTGCAGACACTACTGTATACTGTAGGGAATAGAGCATAATACTGCAAGTGAGGGACCGAGCTGCAGACACTACTGTATACTGTAGGGAATAGAGCATAATACCGCAAGCGAGGGACCGAGCTGCAGACACTACTGTATACTGTAGGGAATAGAGCATAATACCGAAAGCGAGGGACCGAGCTGCAGACACTACTGTATACTGTAGGGAATAGAGCATAATACCGCAAGCGAGGGACCGAGCTGCAGACACTACTGTATACTGTAGGGAATAGAGCATAATACCGCAAGCGAGGGACCGAGCTGCAGACACTACTGTATACTGTAGGGAATAGAGCATAATACCGCAAGCGAGGGACCGAGCTGCAGACACTACTGTATACTGTAGGGAATAGAGCATAATACCGCAAGCGAGGGACAGAGCTGCAGACACTACTGTATACTGTAGGGAATAGAGCATAATACTGCAAGCGAGGGACGGAGCTGTAGACACTACTGTATACTGTAGGGAATAGAGCATAATACTGCAAGCGAGGGACCGAGCTGCAGACACTACTGTATACTGTAGGGAATAGAGCATAATACTGCAAGCGAGGGACCGAGCTGCAGACACTACTGTATACTGTAGGGAACAGAGCATAATAGTGCAAGCGAGGGACCGAGCTGCAGACACTACTGTATACTGTAGGGAATAGAGCATAATACTGCAAGCGAGGGACCGAGCTGCAGACACTACTGTATACTGTAGGGAATAGAGCATAATACTGCAAGCGAGGGACCGAGCTGCAGACACTACTGTATACTGTAGGGAATAGAGCATAATACCGCAAGCGAGGGACCGAGCTGCAGACACTACTGTATACTGTAGGGAATAGAGCATAATACTGCAAGCGAGGGACCGAGCTGCAGACACTACTGTATACTGTAGGGAATAGAGCATAATACCACAAGCAAGGGACAGAGCTGCAGACACTACTGTATACTGTAGGGAATAGAGCATAATACCGCAAGCGAGGGACCGAGCTGCAGACACTACTGTATACTGTAGGGAATAGAGCATAATACCGCAAGCGAGGGACCGAGCTGCAGACACTACTGTATACTGTAGGGAATAGAGCATAATACTGCAAGCGAGGGACGGAGCTGTAGACACTACTGTATACTGTAGGGAATAGAGCATAATACTGCAAGCGAGGGACCGAGCTGCAGACACTACTGTATACTGTAGGGAATAGAGCATAATACTGCAAGCGAGGGACCGAGCTGCAGACACTACTGTATACTGTAGGGAATAGAGCATAATACCACAAGCGAGGGACCGAGCTGCAGACACTACTGTATACTGTAGGGAATAGAGCATAATACTGCAAGCGAGGGACCGAGCTGCAGACACTACTGTATACTGTAGGGAATATAGCATAATACTGCAAGCGAGGGACCGAGCTGCAGACACTACTGTATACTGTAGGGAATAGAGCATAATACCGCAAGCGAGGGACCGAGCTGCAGACACTACTGTATACTGTAGGGAATAGAGCATAATACTGCAAGCGAGGGACGGAGCTGTAGACACTACTGTATACTGTAGGGAATAGAGCATAATACTGCAAGCGAGGGACCGAGCTGCAGACACTACTGTATACTGTAGGGAATAGAGCATAATACTGCAGGCGAGGGACCGAGCTGCAGACACTACTGTATACTGTAGGGAATAGAGCATAATACCGCAAGCAAGGGACCGAGCTGCAGACACTACTGTATACTGTAGGGAATATAGCATAATACTGCAAGCGAGGGACCGAGCTGCAGACACTACTGTATACTGTAGGGAATAGAGCATAATACTGCAAGCGAGGGACCGAGCTGCAGACACTACTGTATACTGTAGGGAATAGAGCATAATACTGCAAGCGAGGGACCGAGCTGCAGACACTACTGTATACTGTAGGGAATATAGCATAATACTGCAAGCGAGGGACCGAGCTGCAGACACTACTGTATACTGTAGGGAATAGAGCATAATACTGCAAGCGAGGGACCGAGCTGCAGACACTACTGTATACTGTAGGGAATAGAGCATAATACCGCAAGCGAGGGACCGAGCTGCAGACACTACTGTATACTGTAGGGAATAGAGCATAATACTGCAAGCGAGGGACCGAGCTGCAGACACTACTGTATACTGTAGGGAATAGAGCATAATACTGCAAGCGAGGGACCGAGCTGCAGACACTACTGTATACTGTAGGGAATAGAGCATAATACTGCAAGTGAGGGACCGAGCTGCAGACACTACTGTATACTGTAGGGAATAGAGCATAATACCGCAAGCGAGGGACCGAGCTGCAGACACTACTGTATACTGTAGGGAATAGAGCATAATACCGAAAGCGAGGGACCGAGCTGCAGACACTACTGTATACTGTAGGGAATAGAGCATAATACCGCAAGCGAGGGACCGAGCTGCAGACACTACTGTATACTGTAGGGAATAGAGCATAATACCGCAAGCGAGGGACCGAGCTGCAGACACTACTGTATACTGTAGGGAATAGAGCATAATACCGCAAGCGAGGGACCTAGCTGCAGACACTACTGTATACTGTAGGGAATAGAGCATAATACCGCAAGCGAGGGACAGAGCTGCAGACACTACTGTATACTGTAGGGAATAGAGCATAATACTGCAAGCGAGGGACGGAGCTGTAGACACTACTGTATACTGTAGGGAATAGAGCATAATACTGCAAGCGAGGGACCGAGCTGCAGACACTACTGTATACTGTAGGGAATAGAGCATAATACTGCAAGCGAGGGACCGAGCTGCAGACACTACTGTATACTGTAGGGAATAGAGCATAATACTGCAAGCGAGGGACCGAGCTGCAGACACTACTGTATACTGTAGGGAATAGAGCATAATACTGCAAGCGAGGGACCGAGCTGCAGACACTACTGTATACTGTAGGGAATAGAGCATAATACTGCAAGCGAGGGACCGAGCTGCAGACACTACTGTATACTGTAGGGAATAGAGCATAATACCGCAAGCGAGGGACCGAGCTGCAGACACTACTGTATACTGTAGGGAATAGAGCATAATACTGCAAGCGAGGGACCGAGCTGCAGACACTACTGTATACTGTAGGGAATAGAGCATAATACCGCAAGCAAGGGACAGAGCTGCAGACACTACTGTATACTGTAGGGAATAGAGCATAATACCGCAAGCGAGGGACCGAGCTGCAGACACTACTGTATACTGTAGGGAATAGAGCATAATACCGCAAGCGAGGGACCGAGCTGCAGACACTACTGTATACTGTAGGGAATAGAGCATAATACTGCAAGCGAGGGACGGAGCTGTAGACACTACTGTATACTGTAGGGAATAGAGCATAATACTGCAAGCGAGGGACCGAGCTGCAGACACTACTGTATACTGTAGGGAATAGAGCATAATACTGCAAGCGAGGGACCGAGCTGCAGACACTACTGTATACAGTAGGGAATAGAGCATAATACCACAAGCGAGGGACCGAGCTGCAGACACTACTGTATACTGTAGGGAATAGAGCATAATACTGCAAGCGAGGGACCGAGCTGCAGACACTACTGTATACTGTAGGGAATATAGCATAATACTGCAAGCGAGGGACCGAGCTGCAGACACTACTGTATACTGTAGGGAATAGAGCATAATACCGCAAGCGAGGGACCGAGCTGCAGACACTACTGTATACTGTAGGGAATAGAGCATAATACTGCAAGCGAGGGACGGAGCTGTAGACACTACTGTATACTGTAGGGAATAGAGCATAATACTGCAAGCGAGGGACCGAGCTGCAGACACTACTGTATACTGTAGGGAATAGAGCATAATACTGCAGGCGAGGGACCGAGCTGCAGACACTACTGTATACTGTAGGGAATAGAGCATAATACCGCAAGCAAGGGACCGAGCTGCAGACACTACTGTATACTGTAGGGAATATAGCATAATACTGCAAGCGAGGGACCGAGCTGCAGACACTACTGTATACTGTAGGGAATAGAGCATAATACTGCAGGCGAGGGACCGAGCTGCAGACACTACTGTATACTGTAGGGAATAGAGCATAATACCGCAAGCAAGGGACCGAGCTGCAGACACTACTGTATACTGTAGGGAATATAGCATAATACTGCAAGCGAGGGACCGAGCTGCAGACACTACTGTGTGTCACATATGGGACAAGCAGATACGCTAAGTGGCCCTCATGGGCTAAAGTACAAAGTGTCAATATCACATGTGATTAAGAGATACCTCTGCCTGTCTGTTTCTCTGTATAAATATATATATACCCATCTGTCTGTCTGCTTGTCTATCTATCTATCTATCTATCTATCTATCTATCTATCTATCAGTATACATATATATCCATATCCATCTGTCTGTCTGTCTATCAGTATACATATATCTCCATATCCATCTGTCTGCTTATCTATCTATCTATCTATCTATCTATCTATCTATCTATCTATCTATCTATCTATCAGTATACATATATATCCATATCCATCTGTCTGGCTGGTTGTCTGTCTATCTAGCCATCTCTAAATATTCATCTATCAATATCCATCTGTCTGTCCATCTATCTATCTATCTATCTATCTATCTATCTATCTATCTATCATCTGTATACTCTCTCTCCTTATCTGTCTGTCTGCTTGTCTATCTATCCATATAATCTGCCTATCTATCCATCTATATAATCTATATTCATCTGTCTGCCTATCTATCTATCTATCTATCTATCCGTATACAGATATATCCATCTGTCTGTCTGCTTGTCTATCTATCTATTAGTAAACATATATATATATCCATCTGTCTGTCTGCTTGTCTATCTATCTATTAGTAAACATATATATATCCATCTGTCTGTCTGCTTGTCTATCTATCTATTAGTAAACATATATATATCCATCTGTCTGTCTGCTTGTCTATATATCAGTATACATATATCTAAATATCCATCTGTATGTCTGCTTGTCTATCCATCTATCTGTCTATCTATCTATCTATCTATCTATCTATCTATCTATCTATATATCTATCTATCTATCTATCTATCTATCTATCTATCTATCTATCTATCTATCTGTATACTCTCTCTCCTTATCTGTCTGTCTGCTTGTCTATCTATCCATCTATATAATCTATATAGATTCACATATATCTATATTCATCTGTCTGCCTATCTATCTATCTATCTATCTATCTATCTATCTATCTATCTATCCGTATACAGATATATCCATATCCATCTATCTGTCTGACTACTTATACAGCTTGTATGTTGAGTACCCTGCTTCTGGCGTAGGTGAGGCTATAAGATTAAGCTGCCTACAGAGCAGAGCGTCTGTGTTGCTTGTATCAAATAATGCAAATGAAGTGGGAACATAATCATGTTAGAATGTCATAATTATCAGCTCGTTAGGGAGCCCCCCTAATGAGCAGACAAGCCCTGCTGTGAGAAAATAGCTGGCAAGTTTCTTAGCTAGATCCACCAGCCGATATACTGGGGATTTAACCCTTAGTCATACCAACAAAGGAAATAATCCCTGGTACTGAAATAGCTGTGAGACAAATTGTTGTCTCAGATAAACTTATTGGGGCCCATCTATCAAGCTCCGTATGGAGCTTAAGGGCCCGTGTTTCTGACGAGCCTTCCGACTCACCAGAAACACAAGTTATGAAGCAGCGGTCTAAAGACCGCTGCCCCATAATCTATCCGCCTGCTCTAAGGGGGCGGACAGACATTGCCGCAAATTTAACCCGATCCAATAAGATCGGTTTGATTGGCCGCAAATCTGCAGGGGGCGGCGTTGCACCAGCAGTTCACAAGAGCTGGTGCAATGCTGAATTCGGAGAGCGTATTGCTCTCCGCATTTAGCAAGATCTGTCGGACATGATCCGCAATGTCGTACTGCTCTCCGCATTCAGCGAGATCTGTCGGACATGATCCTCAATGTCATACTGCTCTCCGCATTCAGCAAGATCTGTCGGACATGATCCGCAATGTCGTACTGCTCTCCGCATTCAGCGAGATCTATCGGACATGATCCGCAATGTCGTACTGCTCTCCGCATTCAGCGAGATCTATCGGACATGATCCGCAATGTCATACTGCTCTCCGCATTCAGCGAGATCTATCGGACATGATCCGCAATGTCATACTGCTCTCCGCATTCAGCGAGATCTATCGGACATGATCCGCAATGTCGGATCATGTCCGACAGGTCTTTCATAAATAGGCCCCATTAAGTCTGTTTTAAAGTTACAATAAGATGTTTTGTTACTATAACACCCAGTATATACAGATTTATACTAAACGTAAACGTCCCATGAATATATCTTGGTGACAAGCTGGGGATGTAGTAATAAAACACTCAACAGAGGACCCTCATGCAAAAAGGTAAATCAGTAGTAAGCAATAGTAATAAGATAGATGTTGCACTGTACAATGGTTTTGAGGATTGATTGATTGATAGAGAGATAGACAGAGAGAGAGAGATGATAGATGATAGATAGATAGATAGATAGATAGATAGATAGATAGATAGATAGATAGATAGATAGATAGATAGATAGATAGATAGACAGACAATTAGAGAGCGAGGCAGACAGACAGACAGATAGATAGAATAGACAAGTTGAGAAACAGACAGATAGATAGGTAGATAGATAGATAGATAGATAGATAGATAGATAGATAGATAGATAGATAGATAGATAGATAGATAGATAGATAGATAGATAGACAGACAGACAGACAAGTAGAGAGACAGACAGATAGATATAGATAGAGATAGACAAGTAGAGAGACAGACAGATATATAGAGATAGATAAGTAGAGAGTGAGAAAGACAGACAGACAGAATAGACAAGTAGAGAGACAGACACCGACAGACAGACGGAATAGACAAGTAGAGACAGATAGACAGACAAACAAGTAGAGAGACAGACAGAATAGACAAGTAGAGAGTCAGACAGAATAGACAAGTAGAGAGACAGATAGATATAGATAAGTAGAGAGCGATACAGACAGACAGATAGATAGGTAGATAGATAAGTAGAGAGACAGACAGACACCGACAGACAGACAGACAGACAGAATAGACAAGTAGTGAGACAGACAGATAGAATAGACAAGTAGAGAGACAGATAGATATAGATAAGTAGAGAGTGATACAGACAGACAGACAGACAGATAGGTAGATAGATAAGTAGAGAGTGAGATAGACAGAATAGACAAGTAGAGAGACAGATAGATATAGATAAGTAGAGAGTGATACAGACAGACAGACAGATAGGTAGATAGATAAGTAGAGAGTGAGATAGACAGAATAGACAAGTAGAGAGACAGATAGATATAGATAAGTAGAGAGTGATACAGACAGACAGACAGATAGGTAGATAGATAAGTAGAGAGTGAGATAGACAGAATAGACAAGTAGAGAGACAGACAGACACCGACAGACAGAATAGACAAGTAGAGAGACAGATAGACAGACAAACAAGTAGAGAGACAGATAGACAGACAAACAAGTAGAGAGACCGACAGATAGAATAGAAAAGTAGAGAGACAGACAGATAGATGATAGATATATAAATGATAGACAAATAAGTAGAGAGACAGACAGATAGATGATAGATAGATAAATGATAGACAAATAAGTAGAGAGACAGACAGATAGATGATAGATATATAGATAGATAGATAAATGATAGATAGACAAACAAGTAGAGAGACAGACAGATAAATGATAGATAGATAAATGATAGATAGACAAATAAGTAGAGAGACAGACAGATAGATGATAGATAGATATATAGATAAATGATAGATAGACAAACAAGTAGAGAGACAGACAGATAGATGATAGATAAATAAATGATAGACAAATAAGTAGAGAGACAGACAGATAGATGATAGATAGATAGATAGATAGATAGATAGATAGATAAATGATAGATAGACAAACAAGTAGAGAGACAGACAGATAAATGATAGATAGATAAATGATAGATAGACAAATAAGTAGAGAGACAGACAGATGATAGATAGATAGATAGATAGATAGATAGATAGATAGATAGATAGATAGATAAATGATAGATAGTCAAATAAGTAGAGAGAGAGACAGATAGATGATAGATAAATAAATGATAGACAAATAAGTAGAGAGACAGACAGATAGATGATAGATAGATAGATAGATAGATAGATAGATAGATAAATGATAGATAGACAAACAAGTAGAGAGACAGACAGATAAATGATAGATAGATAAATGATAGATAGACAAATAAGTAGAGAGACAGACAGATAGATGATAGATAGATAGATATATATATAGATAAATGATAGATAGACAAACAAGTAGAGAGACAGACAGATAGATGATAGATAGATAGATAGATAGATAGATAGATAGATAAATGATAGATAGACAAACAAGTAGAGAGACAGACAGATAGATGATAGATAGATAGATAGATAGATAGATAGATAGATAAATGATAGATAGACAAATAAGTAGAGAGACAGACAGATAAATGATAGATATATAGATAGATAAATGATAGTTAGACAAACAAGTAGAGAGACAGACAGATAGATGATAGATAGATAGATAAATGATAGATAGACAAATAAGTAGAGAGACAGACAGATAGATGATAGATAGATAGATAGATAGATAAATGATAGATAGACAAACAAGTAGAGAGACAGACAGATAAATGATAGATATATAGATAGATAAATGATAGATAGACAAACAAGTAGAGAGACAGACAGATAGTTGATAGATAGATAGATAGATAGATAGATAGATAGATAGATAAATGATAGATAGACAAATAAGTAGAGAGACAGACAGATAAATGATAGATATATAGATAGATAAATGATAGATAGACAAACAAGTAGAGAGACAGACAGATAGATAGATAAATGATAGATAGATAGATAGATAAATGATAGATAGACAAATAAGTAGAGAGACAGACAGATAAATGATAGATATATAGATAGATAAATGATAGATAGACAAACAAGTAGAGAGACAGACAGATAGATAGATAAATGATAGATAGATAGATAGATAGATAGATAGATAGATAGATAAATGATAGATAGACAAATAAGTAGAGAGACAGACAGATAGATGATAGATATATAGATAGATAAATGATAGATAGACAAACAAGCAGAGAGACAGACAGATGATAGATAGATAAATGATAGGCAAGTAGATAGACAGAGACAGACAGTGTAGGGCCGGGGTTCACTAATGTTTTTAAACACAGATCCCTCTAAACTCTTGGCTATGTTCCTGTTGCGCCAGACCTAACCCTAGCACTTCTACCCCCGCCCAGTGTCACCAAAGGCTCTGGAGCCACCTCGGTAACTTGCTGACCTTCCTTTAAGTCCTCTCACCTGGAACCGCCTCATGTCACGAGGATTCCCTGCGTTTTTCAAACAGTTCTGGTTGCATTTCAGGAAGAACTTTAGGAAGAACCTGCAAGAAACAAAATTTGTTCCAAAGGTTAAGAGGGTTATGTGTATTAATGTAGTTAGATATTTTGGTTCCATAGGCCTACTTGTGCACACCCTCCCTCAGGCATATATGCATACACTGCTTGCAGATCTGTGCACGTGCATAAACACACACACACACACATGCGTACACGTGTTTAAACACATAGCACACACATGCGTGCTCGTGTTTATACACATAGCACACACACGCGTACACTTGTTTATACACATAGCACACACACACATGCGTACACTTGTTTATACACATAGCACACACACACACATGCGTACACTTGTTTATATACATAACACACACATGCGTGCTCGTGTTTATACACAAAGCACACACACATACGTACACGTTTATACACATAGCACACACACACATGCATACACGTGTTTATATACATAACACACACATGCGTACACTTGTTTATACACAAAGCACACACACATACGTACACATGTTTATACACATAGCACACACACACATGCGTGCTCGTGTTTATACACATAGCACACACACACATGCGTACACTTGTTTATACACATAACACACACAAATGCGTGCTCGTGTTTATACACATAGCACACACACACACGTACACTTGTTTATACACATAGCACACACACATGCGTACACTTGTTTATATACATAACACACACATGCGTGCTCGTGTTTATACACAAAGCACACACACATACGTACATGTGTTTATACACATAGTGCACACACACACGGGTATGTGTGTTTATACACATAGCACACACACATACAAATGTGCACACACGTTTATACATATAACGCACACAAACATACGTACACATGTTTATACACATAGCACACACGCATTCACATGTTTATACACATAGCGCACACACATGCATACACATGTTTATACACATAGAGCACACACATACACATGCGTATACGTGTTTATATACATAGTACACACGCACACATATGCATACACGTGTTTTACACATAGTGCACACACACATACATACACATGTTTATACACATAGCACACATGCACACACATGCATACACGTGTTTATACACAGCACACACACACATGCGTACATGTCTTTATATGCATAGTACACACACATGCGTACACGTGTTTATACACATACCACACACACATGTTTATACGCATAGCACACACACATACGTACACGTGTTTGTACATATAGCACACACATACATGTGTACATGTCTTTATATGCATAGTACACACACATGCGTACACGTGTTTATACACATACTACATACGCACACACGTTTATACACATAGCACACACATACAGTGGGGCAAAAAAGTATTTAGTCAGCCACCAATTGTGCAAGTTCTCCCACTTAAGAAGATGAGAGAGGCCTGTAATTTTCATCATAGGTATTCCTCAACTATGAGAGACAAAATGTGGAAACAAATCCAGACAATCACATTGTCTGATTTGGAAAGAATTTATTTGCATATTATGGTGGAAAATAAGAATTTGGTCACCTACAAACAAGCAAGATTTCTGGCTCTCACAGACCTGTATCTTCTTCTTTAAGAGGTTCCTCTGTCCTCCCCTCATTACCTGTATTAATGGCACCTGTTTGAACTTGTTATCAGTATAAAAGACACCTGTCCACAACCTCAAACAGTCACACTCCAAACTCCACTATGGTGAAGACCAAAGAGCTGTCAAAGGACACCAGAAACAAAATTGTAGACCTGCACCAGGCTGGGAAGACGGAATCTGCAATAGGCAAGCAGCTTGGTGTGAAGAAATCAACTGTGGGAGCAATAATTAGAAAATGGAAGAAATACAAGACCACTGATAATCTCCCTCGATCTGGGGCTCCACGCAAGATCTCACCCCATGGGGTCAAAATGATCACAAGAATGGTGAGCAAATATCCCAGAACCACACAGGGGGACCTAGTGAATGACCTGCAGAGAGCTTGGACCAACGTAACAAAGGCTACCATCAGTAACACACTACGCCGCCAGGGACTCAGATCCTGCAGTGCCAGATGTGTCCCCCTGCTTAAGCCAGTACATGTCCAGGCCTGTCTGAAGTATGCTAGAGAGCATTTGGATGATCCAGAAGCAGATTGGGAGAATGTCATATGGTCAGTTGAAACCAAAGTAGAACTGTTTGGTAGAAACACAACTCGTCGTGTTTGGAGGAGAGAGAATGCTGAGTTGCAGCCAAAGAACACCATACCTACTGTGAAGCATGGGGGTGGCAACATCATGCTTTGGGGCTGTTTCTCTGCAAAGGGAACAGGACAACTAATCCGTGTACATGAAAGAATGAATGGGGCCATGTATCGTGAGATTTTTAGTGCAAACCTCCTTCTATCAGCAAGGGCATTGAAGATGAAACGTGGCTGGGTCTTTCAGCATGAAAATGATCCCAAACACACCACCCGGGCAATGAAGGAGTGGCTTCGTAAGAAGCATTTCAAGGTCCTGGAGTGGCCTAGCCAGTCTCCAGATCTCAACCCCATAGAAAACCTTTGGAGGGAGTTGAAAGTCTGTGTTGCCCAGCTACAGCCCCAAAGCATCACTGTTCTAGAGGAGATCTGCATGCAGGAATGGGCCAACATACCAGCAACAGTGTGTGACAACCTTGTGAAGACTTACAGAAAACGTTTGACCTCTGTCATTGCCAACAAAGGATATATAACAAAGTATTGAGATGAACTTTTGATATTGACCAAATACTTATTTTCCACCCACCATAATATGCAAATAAATTCTTTCCAAATTAGACAATGTGATTGTCTGGATTTGTTTCCACATTTTGTCTCTCATAGTTGAGGTATACCTATGATGAAACCTACAGGCCTCTCTCATCTTCTTAAGTGGGAGAACTTGCACAATTGGTGACTGACTAAATACTTTTTTGCCCCACTGTACACATGTGTACACTTGTTTATACACATAGTAGACACGAACACATGCGTACACATGTTTATACACATGGCGCACACACACGCGTACACTTGTTTATACACATAGCGCACACACACGTGTACACATGTTTATACACATAGCGCACACACACGCGTACACTTGTTTATACACATAGCGCACACATACATTAAGATGCGTACACGTGTTTATACACATAGCACACACACATGCGTATATGTGTTTATACACATAGCACACACACGCACGTACACATGTTTATACACATAGAACACACACACGCGTACACGTGTTTATACACATAGCGCACTATTACTGTCCTTTGCATATCTATTTATCTATCTATCATCTATCTATTGTATATGTACAAGGTGTTTTTATGTTGACATTTGAATCTTGCACAACTCATTGCTTTCTAAATATCATGAAGTGGCCCTGCATATACACAGTATGTCTCACACAAGATTATACAACCAGGCTCTAGCTATAACAATGCACGCTCTCTGTGAATCATCTGAACATGCAGCTCAATAAGATTTAAGTGTTTTCATTTTTCTGTAAAGTATCATTAAATATGTATGTTATTTTTCCATTTGCTCATCTTTTTTTCCTCTTTTGGTTGATGGTTGATTATATCGATCTCATTGTTTAGTGGCTGATCTGTCTAAGCACCAGTAGGAAATATAAAAATCATCTCATACACAGCACCATACATTATAGAGTCGTGTGTCATTTAATGGCGGTATACAGAAATGACCATGACGTTGCTAGCTCTATTTGTAAAGGGTTTTATTTCATTGGTCCATACAATTCTAGAAAGAAAACTAAAAGTCATATGCTAGAGAGTATGTTAATATCACATAAGTTTGTGTACTGTGTAGTGGTAAAGGAGAAAAGCATATTAACTCTTTATTAACCTGCAGAAGAATGGTCATTGGGACGGTTTGCATGGTCAGTATTTACTACAATCTCCAGTACATTAGAGAAATGGCTACTTAGCATACTGACAGCCCAAGATTACTGCTGTATATGTATTATGGCTAGAATCAAAATATAGAACTTTAGTGTAGAAAACAAAAGTCTATAGACTATGGCGCTATAAAGCTGAATATACGTAAGTGCAGTATCCGGCTATGAGCATAGGGGTTAACAAATATTTATTTGTAAAAACATATTATAAGACATTTAAAAAACATAAAATTTATTTAAAACAAAAAATAACACACAAATGACAGCGTGAAATCACGGAACATGACAGTCTCTATGAATCAGAGTGGCAAGGAATATTTGTGGAAATATCGAAGATCCTGATGTACAATCAGGCAGTATTAGGGAAATCCAAGGATCCTGTAGTGAGACAAGGGAGTCCTCGTCAACAGTATAAAGGTACAAAGCTTGAGAAAGGCACGTATGCTGAAACGCGTTGCTCTATTTTTGACACACTGAGGCTTCTGGTGTCGACTATTACTAGATTGTAACGGCCGCAATCTCAAACAAGTGAGTGGTCTTTAAAAGCTGCGAAGCCTGATAAATTGCAGATGTCAACATTTGGAGACGATACGCAAGGCTCCTGAAGCTGCATTATCCAAGAGGTGATCCCCTACAAGCGAGGACTTAACATCCAAATTCGGTACTAATGACACCTTATTTGTTTGCACCTTTATACTTTTGACAAGGACTCAGAGACTGTCATGTTCCGTGTTTTCACACTGTCATTTGTGTTTTATTTTTTGTTTTGAGTAAATTTATGCTTTTTAAATATGTCTTCTAATGTGTTTTTACAAAAAAATATTTGTTAACCCTTATGCTCATAGCCTGATACTGCACTCATATTTAACTTTATAGCGCCATAATCTATAGACTTTTTTGTTTTCTACACTAAAGTTCTATCATTTGATTCAAGTCTGTCTTTGGGATTCACCTGGGAGAATCCTATTTACTGTGGCTTTTTTGTGTAGTATTGTTATTTTTAGCGCAGTGATCTATTGCTTGTTTTCTATATGTATTATGGCTGCACTTAAACAGATATTAATGTTTATTTTCGGTAAATGTAATGAGTTACAGTATGAGTTAAGAAAAAAACAACTTTTGAAAGGTTTATTTTTGTGCCTTATATTTAGTCCCTTCGCCACTCAACACGGTACAGATTTTTGACAAGAGTGGTGGACCAGTGAATGGCAAATGTACCGCATGTCCTATGCAGGCCGTGCAGCTAATGGAAAGCATAGCGCATGCCAGTGGAAGACCCCTGTTTTGTTACATGTTCAGGGGCAGGCAGTTGCTTACATGTTCTAAGGCCCTGAGGCAGGAATTCCAGTATTTTTTTTTCATGCTTTCTGCTTCCAAGATTTTAACCCCCTCACACCATGGTTGGTGAAGGTTGGGTGGTGGCATTGAGTTTGCAACTTCCTTAGGGTTGCAGTTAATGAGTCTCAGCAGGGGTAGGTTTAACTGACCTAGCTCCTTAAGCCCGAACTTTAATTTATTTCCACCTTATCACACTTGTTGTATGGCTCTCTTGTTAAGGGGAGCCTTACTGGGCTGTTACACCCTAGCCAGGCAGCCGGTCATGGCCCTGGGAGCGGGCAGAGAGGGCACAGAGTGATGGCTGAGAGAGATTGTGAGAAGTGACGCCCACTAGGTGGTGGCCTAGGGGTACTCTTCCCAGTGACATGGGGGCCGAATAGCTCCACTAAACATCTAACCCTCTCCAATATTGGCCATTGCAGGTTATGAGTGGTTATGAGTGGGCCTTGACCATCTGTTGGTAGGGGTTAGGATAGAGAATTTGCCGCCACAAACACATTGTTTTCTTTCACTATTCACATAGTACATACAGTTATAAACAACTTTCCAATTTACCTCTATAATCAAATTTGGTATCCTTTACTGAAGCAGCAGCAATGCATTACTGGGAGCTAGCTGAACACATCAGTAACCAATCAGCACCTAGCTCCTAGGCCTACCTAGGTATGCTTTTCAACCAAGGATACCAAGAGAACAAGTAAGTTAGATAATAGAAGTAAATTGGAAAGTTATTTAAAAACTATCACCTAGATTACGAGTCTTGCGTTAGCCTTAAAAAGCAGCGTTGAGAGGTCCCAACGCTGCTTTTTAACGCCCGCTGGTATTACGAGTCAGGCAGGAGAGGGTCTACCGATCACTTTTTTTTCCACGATTTTAGCATACCGCAAATCCCCTTACGTCAATTGCGTATCCTATTTTTTTAATAGGATTTGCCTAATGCCGGTATTACGATCGCCTGAAAAAGTGAGCGGTAGACCCTCTCCTGGCAAGACTCCTACTGCATATAAAAGTCAGTAACGCCGTAACATAAAACTCTTAACTAAAGTGCTAAAAAGTACATTAACACCCATAAACTACCTATTAACCCCTAAACCGAGCCCCCCCCCCACATCGGAAACACTTAACTAAAATGTTTAACCCCTAATCTGCCGACCGGACATCGCCGCCACTTTAATAAATGTATTAACCCCTAAATCGCTGCACTCCCGCCTCGCAAACACTAGTTACATTTTATTAACCCCTAATCTGCCGTCCCTAACATCGCCGACACCTACCTACATTTATTAACCCCTATTCTGCCAACCCCATGTCGCCGCAACTATATTAAATTTATTAACCCCTAAATCTAAATCTAACCATAACCCTAACCCCCCTAACTTAAATATAATTGTAATACTACAATTAAATAAATGAATCCTATTTAAAACTAAATACTTACCGATAAAATAAACCCTAAGCTAGCTACAATATAACTAATAGTTACATTGTATCTATCTTAGGTTTTATTTTTATTTTACAGGCAAGTTTGTATTTATTTTAACTAGGTACAATAGTTATTAATTAGTTATTAACTATTTAATAACTTCCTAGTTAAAATAAATACAAATTTGCCTGTAAAATAAACCCTAACCTAAGTTACAATTACACCTAACACCACACTATAATTAAACTAATTACCTAAGCTACCTACAATTAATTACAATTAAATTAAATAAACTAAATTATAAAAAAAACAAAACACTAAATTACAGAAAATAAAAAAAGAATTACAAGAATTTTAAACTAATTAGACCTAATCTAATCCACCTAATAAAAAAAAGCCCCCCAAAATAATAAAATTCCCTACCCTATACTAAATTACAAATAGCCCTTAAAAGGGCCTTTTGCAGGGAATTGCCCCAAAGTAATCAGCTCTTTCACCTATAAAAAAAAATACAATACCCCCCCAACATTAAAACTCACCACCCACGCACCCAACCCTACTCTAAAACCCACCCAATCCCCCCTTAAAAAAAACCTAACACTACCCCCTTGAAGATCACCCTACCTTGAGCCATCTTTACCCAGCCGGGCACAAGTGGACGTCCAGAGGGTCCGAAGTCTTCATCCTATCCGGCCAGAAGAGGACCTCCAGACCGGCAGAAGGCTTCATCCAGGGGGCATCTTCTATCTTCATCCTTCCGGAGCGGAGCGGGTCCTTCTTCAAGATATCTGATGCGGAGCATCCTCTTCATCAGACGGCTGACGACTGAATGACTGGTCCTTTAAGTGAAGTAATCCAAGGTGGCGTCCCTTGAATTCCGATTGGCTGATAGAATCCTATCAGCCAATCGGAATTAAGTTAGGAAAAATCCTATTGGCTGATGCAATCAGCCAATAGGATTGAAGTTCAATCCGATTGGCTGATCCAATCAGCCAATAGGATTGAGCTTGCATTCTTTTGGCTGTTCAAATCAGACAATAGAATGCGAGGTCAATCCTATTGGCTGATTGCATCAGCCAATAGGATTTTTCCTACCTTAATTCCAATTGGCTGATAGGATTCTATCAGCCAATCGGAATTCAAGGGACGCCATCTTGGATGACGTCACTTAAAGGACCAGTCATTCAGTCGTCGGCCTGGTGGTGGGTTTTAATGTTGGGGGGGTATTGTATTTTTTTTTACAGGTGAAAGAGCTGATTACTTTGGGGCAATGCCCCGCAAAAGGCCCTTTTAAGGGCTATTTGTAATTTAGTATAGGGTAGGGAATTTTATTATTTTGGGGGGGCTTTTTTATTTTATTAGGGGGATTAGAGTAGGTGTAATTAGTTTAAAATTCTTGTAATTCTTTTTTTTTTTCTGTAATTTAGTGGGGGGGTTTCAGAATTTAGTTTAATTTAATTGTAATTAATTGTAGGTAGTTTAGGTAATTAGTTTAATGATAGTGTAATGTTAGGTGTAATTTTAACTTAGGTTAGGGTTTATTTTACAGGTAAATTTGTATTTATTTTAACTAGGAAGTTATTAAATAGTTAATATGTATTTAATAACTATTGTACCTAGTTAAAATAAATACAAAGTTGCCTGTAAAATAAATATAAATCCTAAGATAGCTACAATGTAACTATTAGTTATATTGTAGCTAGCTTAGGGTTTATTTTATAGGTATTTCGTTTTAAATAGGAATAATTTATTTAATTGTAGATAAATTTATTTAGATGTATATAAATTATATTTAAGTTAGGGGAGGGTTAGGGTTAGACTTAGGTTTAGGGGTTAATACATTTATTATAGTGGAGGCGACGTTGGCGGCGGCGGCAGATTAGGGGTTAATAAATTTAATATAGTTGCAGCGACATTGGGGGGGCAGATTAGGGGTTAATAACTATAATGTAGGTGTCTGCGATGTTGGGGGCAGTAGATTAGGGGTTCATAAGTATAATGTAGGTGGCGGCGGCGTCCAGAGTGGCAGATTAGGGGTTAATAATTATAATGTAGGTGTCAGCGATAGCGGGGGCGGCAGATTAGGGGTTAATAAGTGTAATATTAGGGGTGTTTAGACTCAGGGTTCATGTTAGGGTGTTAGGTGCAGACATAAAATTAATTTCCCCATAGGAAACAATGGGGCTACATTAGGAGCTGAACGCTGCTTTTTTGCAGGTGTTAGGTTTTTTTTCAGGCAGCTCAGCCCCATTGTTTCCTATGGGGAAATCGTGCACGAGCACGTTCAACCAGCTCACCGCTACCGCAAGCAACGCTGGTATTACAGTGAGATGTGGAGCTAAATTTTGCTCAACGCTCACTTTTCTGAGGCTAACGCCGGCTTGCAGAAAACTTGTAATACCAGCGTTGGCTTAAGTGAGCGGTAAGAAAAAAAGGCTCGTTATCCCCGCACAGCCTTACCAACAAAAACTCGTAATCTAGGCGAGTATGTTCTATCTGAAAATGTTTGGGTTTTATGTCCTTTTAAGAAAAATAGTTTAGTTAAAGTAATTTTTTGCCTAATAAACACCTAGATTACAAGTTTTGCGCTATAGAGGGTGCGAAATGAACGCCACAAAAGTTGCTTTATTTTACCCCTATAGAGCTGCCATTACAAGTTTTTGAAAAGCTGCCTTATGCGTGCAATATGGTTGCAATGAGCTCCATACCGCACAAAATCCAAGGGCTGAGAATACGTGCTTGTGCACGCTTTCCCCTTAGACATTAATGGGGAGAGTTTGTTAGAAAAAAATCTAACACCTAAAGCGCGGAATGGCGATCGCCATAACACAACCCCATTGATGTCTATGGGGGAAAAAAAAGTTACGTTGAAACCTAACACCCTAACATAAACCCCAAGAGGCCCATTTATCAAGCTCCGAATGGAGCTTGTGGGCCCGTGTTTCTTGCGAGTCTTCAGACTCGCCAGAAACAGCAGTTATGAAGCAGCGGTCTAAAGACCACTGCTCCATAACCCTGTCTGCCTGCTCTGAGCAGACGGACAGACATCGCCGGAATTCAACCCGATCGAGTATGATCGGGTTGATTGACACCTCCCTGCTGGCGGCCAATTGGCACCTCCCTGCTGGCGGCCCATTGGCCGCGAGTCTGCAGGGGGCGGCGTTGCACCAGCAGCTCTTGTGAGCTGCTGGTGCAATGCTGAATACGGAGAGCGTATTGCTCTCCGCATTCAGCGATGTCTGTCGGACCTGATCCGCACTGTCGGATCAGGTCCAACAGACATTTGATAAATAGGCCTCCAAGTCTAAACACTCCTAATCTGCTGCCCCTGACATCACTGACACCTATATAAAGTTATTAACCCCTGATCCCCGACATCACCGCCACTAAATAAAGTTATTAACCCCTAAACCTCTGGCTTCCCACATCACCGCCACTAAAGAAACCTATTAATCCCTAAACCACCAGCCCCCCCCCCACATAGCAAAAAACTAAATTAAACTAATAACCCCTAAACCTAACAATCCCCTAAATTTAAATTAACATTACAACATCCCTATCTTAAAATAAATAAAAACTTACCTGTGAAATTAAAAAAACCTAAGTTTAAACTAACAACCTAACATAACTATTATACTAAAATTAAAATAACTACAAATTAAATAAACTAAATTACACATTAAAAAAAAACCTAACTAATAAAAAATTTCAAATCTAAAATTACAACAAATAAAAAATACTAAATTACAAAAAATAACACTAAATTAAGAAAAATAACAAATGAAATTATCCAAAATAAAAACAATTACACCTAATCTAATAGCCCTATAAAAATAAAAAAGCCCCCCCAAAATAAAAAAAACCTAGCCTACAATAAACTACCAATAACTCTTAAAAGGGCCTTTTGTAGGTCATTGCCCTAAAGAAATCAGCTCTTTTCCCTGGAAAAAAATACAAAGACCCCCTCAACAGTAAAACCCACCACCCAACCAACCCCCCAAAATAAAATAACTAATTCTAACAAAAACCTAAGCTACCCATTGCCCTGAAAAGGGCATTTGTATGGGCATTGCCCTTAAAACGGCATTTTGCTCGTTTGCATTGCCCTTTAAAGGGCATTTAGCTCTTAAGAAAGCCCAAACCCTAATCTAAAAAAAAAACACCCAAAAAAAGTTTTTAAAAAAAACTAACACTAACCCCTGACGATCCACTTGACAGTTTTTTAAGTCTGGACATCCATGCGGTGAGAAGTCTTCATCCAGGGGGCGAGGTCTTCTATCTTCATCCCGGCGGCGCGGAGCATCCTTTTCATACGGTCGCCACCGTACACTGAATCTTCAATGCAAGGGAGCCTTTTCAAAATGGCTTCCCTGACATTCCTATTGGCTGATTTGATTTTTGAAATTCAAATCAGCCCATATGATGAGAGCTTCTGAAATCCTTTTGGCTGTTCAAATCAGCCAATAGGATGAGAGCTACTGAAATCCTTTTGGCTGTTCAAAACAGCCAATAGGATGAGAGCTACTGAAATCCTATTGGCTGTTCAAATCAGCCAATAGGATGAGAGCTACTGAAATCCTATTGGCTGATTTGAATAGCCAATGGAATTTCAGTAGCTCTCATCCTATTGGCTGATTTGAATTTCAAAAATCAAATCAGCCAATAGGAATGCAAGGGAAGCCATTTTGAAAATGCTCCCTTGCATTGAAAATTCAGTGTATTGCGGCGACCATATGAAGAGGACGCTCTGCGCTATATGTCTTGAAGGATGGACCCGCTCCACGCCGCCGGGATAAAGATAGAAGACGCCGCTGGGATGAAGATAGAAGACCTCGCCGCCTGGATGTCTGGACTTCAAAAACTAAGTAGATCGTCGGGGGTTAGTGTTAGGTTTTTTTTAACGTTTTTAGGGTGTTTTTTTTTTTTTAATTAGGGTTTGGGCTTTCTTAAAAGAGCTAAATGCCCTTTTAAGGGCAATGCAAAATAGCTAAATGCCCTTTTAAGGGTAATGCCCATGCAAATGCCCTTTTCAGGGCAATGGGTAGCTTAGGTTTTTGTTAGAGTTAGGTTTTTTATTTTGGGGGGTTGGTTGGGTGGTGGGTTTTACTGTTGGGGGGGTCTTTGTATTTTTTACAGGGAAAAGGGCTGATTTCTTAGGGGCAATGCCCTACAAAGGCCCTATTAGATTAGGTGTAATTGTTTTTATTTTGGATAATTTTGTTTGTTATTTTTTGTAATTTTAGATTTAGTTTTTTTTAGTAGTGTTAGTTTTTTTAATGTGTAATTTAGTTTATTTAATATGTAGTTATTTTAATTTTAGTATAATAGTTATGTTAGGTTAATTGTTAGTTTAAACTTAGTTTTTTTTAATTTCACAGGTAAGTTTTTATTTATTTTTAAGATAGGGATATTGTAATTTTAATTTAAAGTTAGGGGTTGTTAGGTTTAGGGGTTAATAGTTTAATTTCATTTTTTTAGATGTGGGGGGCTGGCAGTTTAGGGGTTAATAGGTTTATTTAGTGGTGGTGATGTAGGAGGCCAGAGGTTTATGGGTTAATAACTTTATTTAGTGGCGGCGATGTCGGGGAGTGGCAGAATAGGGGTTAATATTCGTATTATAGTGTCGGTGATGTTAATAACATTTATTAGTGGCAGCGATGTTGGGAGGCAGATTAGGGGTTTATTATTATTATTAGAATTTATTTGTATAGCGCCGCCAAATTACGTAGCGCTCCAACAAAACTTTAATTTAGTGTTTGTGATGCAGGAGGAGTTAATAGGTAGTTTGTGGGTGTTAGTGTACTTTGTAAAAGTTTAGTTATAAGTTTTGTGTAACAGTTTTATTGCGCAACTACTGCTCTCATATAGTGGAACGGATCGTGTCGGTATACGCTGGAACGCAAGCATTTTAGCCTCACCGCACAACCTGTAATACAGGCGCTATGGAAATCCTAAATTTTTTTTAGAGCGGGATGGATGTTGCGTTACAGGCAACACCGACAAGTAATGGCTGCTTTGCGGTTTTTACGCTGAAATGGCCATTTTTTCAGCATTAAAAACGTAACGCAAAACTTGTCATCTAGGTGAAAGTTTATTAAGTAATGTTAGACAGACTGTAGGTGCTTGAGAGGGCTAAATATAAGGTACAAAAATAAGCAGCCATATACGCTTAAAGGGATAGAAAGGTCAAATCCGATATGTGCTTGGGTACATTTCAATGTGAAAGAGAAGCATTTCCCAATATACTTCCATCAGCAAAAGTGCTTCTGTTTTCCAGTGGTATACCCACATATGCTGTGAGGGCTTGTGCACCAGCATTCAAGCTCAGTGATGTGTATTGTGTCTGTGCAGACTTCATTTATGTCATGCAAGCCACTACTGACTCTAACCTGGTAAGTTTTTCTCTGAAATTCCCGGTAGCAAAGGGGTTAAACATAAATCCTAAAATAAGGTTTCAGGTCCATCACTAGGACAGAAACGTTTGATATTAAAGGGACATAAAACAAGTTGGGATAGAGACAAAATATAATATGTACTTTAATTACTTTACCTGCAAATTTATACTGCAGTGCCTCGCCATTAACCCTTTCATTTAAGCTCTAACTCCCCCCACACATTTCCTTCTATGGCTGTATCTATATCTATGGTTGCTTATGGTAGAAAGCAAAAGTGCATAGGTATTATCTGCTGGAGCAGCCTAAAAGCTGTGAACTCAGTTGAACTACAATATCTTTGTCTAAACACTAATAAGGGGGGGTGGAGTAGACTGCTTCAGACATCATGGCTATTTATGTATTTTTCCATTTTTTTGAAAATTATTTTAAAATATTTGCCAGCAATTTTTAAACAGCTTTTTTATGCAAATTATTTTTAATTAATTAGCCCTTTTCGGATATGCACAGATTTATTTCGACCTGTTTTATGGCACTTTAAGGGCTTGATAAAATTCATGGTAAAAACCTTTGCTGTCCCTTTAAGACATTCACTTGTTTCTTTAATATATATATAACAATTCTGTGTGAGAGCTGAGACAGAAATAGACAGAATAAAGAGATTCACAATGTGTGCATAGCTTAATAACAAAAGGAGGTGCAGTATTAAAGGGACACTAAACCCAAACATTTTCTATCATGATTGAGGTAGAGAATATAATTTTAAACAACATTCCAATTTACTTCTATTATCTAATTTGCTTCATTCTTTAGATATACTATGTTGAAGAAATAGCAGTTCACATGGGTGAGCCAATCACATGAGGCATCTATGTGCAGCCACCAATCACAAGCTACTGAGCCTATATAGATATGCTTTTCTGCAAAGGATATCACAAGAAGAAAGTAAATTAGATAATAGAAGTAAATTAGAAAAGTGTTTAAAATTGCATGCTCTTTCTAAATCATGAGAGAAAAAATATGGGTTTCATGTTACTTTAAGTTCAGTTTTATTTATCATATGCATCTTAAAAAAGAAAAGAAAAAGTCACAGGTAAAAATAAAAAAAAATAAAAAAAACTATTAGAATTTTTCTGAAATGTGAAAAAGCCAGGACATGTTTAGTTTCTTACTGGAAATGTGAAATTCTGAACCCCCTTAAACACATAACCGGCTGATACATGAGGAACCCCTGGGTACGGTTCTGCACTCATGTTTCAGTCATTAAGAAATAAAATAATATTTATATATAATGTTTGATTAGGAACTGAAACTTATTACATCATCACTATACGTTGCTGAATATCACAGTTACATCATCACATTACATCATCACTATACGTTGCTGAATATCACAGTTACATCCTCACATTACATCATCACTATACGTTGCTGAATATCACAGTTACATCATCACATTACATCATCACTATACGTTGCTGAATATCACAGTTACATCCTCACATTACATCATCACTATATGTTGCTGAATATCACAGTTACATCATCACATTACATCATCACTATACGTTGCTGAATATCACAGTTACATCCACACTGTATGTTGCTAAATATCACAAGGGACGAGATGACCTATTCGGCACAGGCTTCAGCGCAAGAGCTGCAACCCGCGCCGCCCGTAATTTCACCTCGCACATCGGGGTATCCAATAAACCCCGCTGGCAGTTCATAAAGTGCCGTAAGTCGGATAAACTAGCGATGTCCAGAAATGAGCGTAAATACAAATTTCTGGAGTCGCTAGTGACTTACAGCACTTTAGAAACTGCCCGGCGCCTAAGAAAAGTAAAAAAAATAATAATAATCTCTCGTAAAAGTCTAACACGCCTCCCAAAAATAAGCCCGACACGTAAAACCTCTACATCCGCAATCCCCCCTCTCACAACAAATAATAAATGTATTAAACCCCTAAATCGACAACCCCCCACAACGCAATAACCTAATTAAACTATTTTGGGCAATGCTCTGCCCGAATTTTAATTTTGACTAGACTGTACCTTTAATTTATACTTAGTTTATTTTTATTTTTAAAGTAGTGTTAGTTTTTTTATTTTAATAGTAACTTTAGTATTTTGTAATTTAGGTAATTTGGGTACATTTAGGGGATGTTAGGTTAGGGAGTGTTAGGTTAGGGGGCTTAGTAATTTATTTGCGTTGTGGGCTTTGGCAGTTTTGGGGTTAATACTTTGATAGGTTAATTGCGTTGTGGGATTTGGCAGTTTAGGGGTTAATGCTTTAATAGGTAGTTTACGTTGTGGGCTTTGGCGGTTTATGGGGTTAATACTTGAATAGGTAGTTTGAGTTGTGGATTAATGGCAGATTAGGGGTTAATAGTAGGTAGTTTGCGATGTTGGGGTTTGCGGATTTAGGGGTGAATAATTTAGTTATTACTTGCGGTGTGGGTTTGATGGCAAATATATGGGTTAATACACTTTATTATTTATTGCGGTGGGGGGATTGCGGTTGACAGGTATAGATATTGCGCATGCGTTAGGTGTTTTCAGGAGTTAGGAGCTCCGATACTCGAGGTGAAAATGGAGTAAGATTTCTCCATTTTTGCCACGTAAGTTCTTGCGCTGAATATTGGATACTGATTTGAGACGCGGTCCCATGTTAGCTTATGGGAGTAAAAATTGCGGGCGACGGGTGAAATATACTTGCTGCATTTATATGCGGTGCTGTATATACCTGTAGGATACCAGAATAGCACAAAAACTGGCGTCGCCGGCTTTTGCAGGCGATGCCGCATATGTAATGGGGCCCATAAAGTTTAAGTACATTACAAATATATAACAATGAAAGTGATTGTATTAGTGCATGAATAAAATAACACACACAGTACCAAAGCACTTTACTTTTAAACTAATGTTTGTTTGCCACTGTGGGTTTAACCTGATTTTCACCCTAGGTAGCATAAAGTGCGTGTTATTAGGAGGCTGCTATGTAAATTACAGCTACTGACAGCTTTGAAAATTCAGGGTGCTACAATAAAGATGGGGTACACCCCAGCACCCCCTATGGAACTAATACTGTATTTACTAATCTTCTCAGCTGAGTATTTGATAAATCAGTGGTCTGGAATTCTGTATGAAAACTTAAAAAGAAAAACTGTCTGTAACGAGCATAAGCTGAGCACCGTGTAGAACACTATATGGCTGACTTGTATTTATGAGTTAGGTCTGACTTAGGCTGAACAGGGGAAATACGTGTAACAAGAATGACTGTTTAACTCACCAGCTGACAAGTTACAAACAGCACTGAGAGTCTGGCACGTGCTCCAGTCCCTACAGCTATGCACATATTTTATCTCCATTCTGTTACTAATAATGAAGCGCAGAATCCTTCATAGCTCCAGAGAAACAAAACTAAACCTTCTGGGTCTGTAGTGCCTAACGCACACAATAACCCTGCTTACAGGGCATTCTGGGAAAGGTCAACCTGATAATGTTGAATGAGTTATACATTAAAGAACTTCAAATTTCAAAAAGGTACAAAAAGAATTGCAGTTCCTACACAGAACTTGTGAGCCAGTCAGGAGCAGCAGTCAGATATATAACAACCAATCACTGGCCATCTTCTGCTCAGGAACCCCAGAGCAGGTCTTTATCAATGTGCTTAAACCTTTATGGGGGTTAAACACTTAGGAATAGATTATAAATTGAGTTTAGGAATAGATTATAAATTGAGTTTTAACACTGCTGATGCATAATCCATACTGTTTGCATTTTAGCACGGCTATTACAAGTCAATGGTTAATATTTATTGTATGTTTTGATTTATTTCTTTGCTTTTCACATTTTAGGGCGAGATTACAGATACGGCGTAGGTTTCAGCGCAACTGCTGAAACCCACGCCGCCCATAAGTTCACCTCGCACATCGGGTGAATCACATATATGGTGCCGGCAGATCAGATACTGCCGTAAGTCTGATAAACCGGCGACGTTCAGAAATGTGCGGAAATAGACATATCTGGAGTCACCAGTGACTTTCGGCAGTTTATGAACTGCCGGCGCCTAATAAAAAAATAGAAGTTTAAGTACCCGCAAAAGTCTAACCTGCCTCCCAGAAATGAACCTGATGCGTCAAAACCCCTATATCCGCCATCCCCCCACATCGCAACTACTAATAAAATGTATTAACCTCTAAACCGCCATCCCCCCACAACGCAATCTACCTATTTAAACTATTAACCCCTAATTCGCCAACCCCTACATCGCAAAGTACCTAATAAATGTATTAACCCCTAATCCGCTAACCCCCCACAACGCAAAGTATCAACACTATTAACCCCTAAACCGCCATCCCCCACATCGCAACTACTAATAAAATGTATTAACCTCTAAACCGCCATCCCCCCACAACGCAATCTACCTATTTAAACTATTAACCCCTAATTCGCCAACCCCTACATCGCAAAGTACCTAATAAATGTATTAACCACTAATCCGCCAACCCCCCCACAACGCAAAGTATCAACACTATTAACCCCTAAACCGCCATCCTACACAATGCAAACTACCTATTAAAAATATTACCCCTAATCCTTCAACACCCCCACAACGCAATCTACCTAATAACACCTAAACCGCCATCCCGCCACAAAGCAAAGTATTAATCTAATCACTAAGCCCCTAACCTAACACCCCCTAAATGAACCATAATTAACTACAATTAAACAAAATAAAAAAAGACTAACTTTAAAAATTAATAACAATTACCAAGAAAAAATAAATCTATTTTTACATAAAAAACAACCTAAGATTAAATTAAAAATCTAATATTACAAAAAATAAAAAAATTAAGATTACAGAAAAAATAAACAAAATTATCGAAAATATTGCTTTTTAAAACCTAATCTAAAACCCCTATAAAAGCAAAAAATCCACCCCCAAATAAAAACACACAAAAAATATGTCTCTAATGGCCATTTAAGATGGGATAAAAACACAGCTAACAGGAGCTGGTGGAGACCAGCGCCAGACAGATCCATTCCCAACGGCTCCCAGCACATCATGAAATATTTATAGTTCTGGGACACGGCTGTAATGGACAGAACTGTGTAAATAATACATGGGCTGCTGTATCCCCTCAAGGAGACACACAGGCTCAATCCCCCACTGTGCCATATGTTGACACACAAACACATAGCTACACACACTGATACACACACTGCCTGGTCACTTACTGATACACACACTGCCTGGTCACTTACTGATGCACACACTGTCTGGTCACTTACTGATACACACACACTGCCTGGTCACTTACTGATGCACACACTGCCTGGTCACTTACTGATGCACACACTGTCTGGTCACTTACTGATACACACACTGCCTGGTCACTTACTGATACACACACTGCCTGGTCACTTACTGATGCACACACTGCCTGGTCACATACTGATACACACACTGCCTGGTCACTTACTGATGCACACACTGCCTGGTCACTTACTGATACACACACACTGCCTGGTCACTTACTGATGCACACACTGTCTGGTCATTTACTGATACACACACACTGCCTGGTCACTTACTGATGCACACACTGCCTGGTCACATACTGATACACACACTGTCTGGTCACTTACTGATGCACACACTGCCTGGTCACTTACTGATGCACACACTGCCTGGTCACTTACTGATACACACACTGCCTGGTCACTTACTGATGCACACACTGCCTGGTCACTTCCTGATGCACACACACTGCCTGGTCACTTACTGATACACACACTGCCTGGTCACTTACTGATGCACACACTGCCTGGTCACATACTGATACACACACTGTCTGGTCACTTACTGATGCACACACTGCCTGGTCACTTACTGATGCACACACTGCCTGGTCACTTACTGATGCACACACTGCCTGGTCACATACTGATACACACACTGCCTGGTCACTTATTGATACACACACACTGCCTGGTCACATACTGATACACACACACTGTCTGGTCACTTACTGATACACACACACTGCCTGGTCACATACTGATACACACACACACTGCCTGGTAACATACTGATACACACACACACACACACACACACACACACTGCCTGGTCACATACTGATACACACACACTGCCTGGTCACATACTGATACACACACTGCCTGGTCACTTACTGATGCACACACTGCCTGGTCACATACTGATATACACACACTGCCTGGTCACATACTGATACACACACTGCCTGGTCACTTACTGATACACACACACTGCCTGGTCACATACTGATACACACACTGTCTGGTCACATACTGATACACACACACACTGCCTGGTAACATACTGATAAACACACACACACACACTGCCTGGTCACATACTGATACACACACTGCCTGGTCACATACTGATACACACACCACCTGGTCACTTACTGATACACACACCGCCTGGTCACTTACTGATACACACACACACACATACACACTGCCTGGTCACATACTGATACACACACTGCCTGGTCACATACTGATACACACACACACACACATACACACTGCCTGGTCACATACTGATACACACACATGCACACTGCCTGGTCACATACTGATACACACACTGCCTGGTCACATACTGATACACACACTGCCTGGTCACATACTGATACACACACACTGCCTGGTCACATACTGATACACACACTGCCTGGTCACATACTGATACACACACACACACATACACACTGCCTGGTCACATACTGATACACACACACACACACACACACACACACACTGCCTGGTCACATACTGATATACACACTGCCTGGTCACATACTGATACACACACTACCTGGTCACATACTGATACACACACTGCCTGGTCACATACTGATACACACACTGCCTGGTCACATACTGATACACACACCACCTGGTCACTTACTGATATACACACTGCCTGGTCACTTACTGATACACACACTGCCTGGTCACTTACTGATACACACACACACACACATACACACTGCCTGGTCACATACTGATACACACACACACACACACACACACACACACATACACACTGCCTGGTCACATACTGATACACACACTGCCTGGTCACATACTAATACACACAATGCCTGGTCACATACTGATACACACACCTCCGGGTCACTTACTGATACACAAACTGCCTGGTCACTTACTGATACACACACACTGCCTGGTCACATACTGATACACACACTGCCTGGTCACTTACTGATTCACACACTGCCTGGTCACATACTGATATACACACACTGCCTGGTCACATACTGATACACACACTGCCTGGTCACTTACTGATACACACACACTGCCTGGTCACATACTGATACACACACTGTCTGGTCACATACTGATACACACACACACTGCCTGGTAACATACTGATAAACACACACACACACACTGCCTGGTCACATACTGATACACACACTGCCTGGTCACATACTGATACACACACCACCTGGTCACTTACTGATACACACACCGCCTGGTCACTTACTGATACACACACATACACACTGCCTGGTCACATACTGATACACACACTGCCTGGTCACATACTGATACACACACACACACACATACACACTGCCTGGTCACATACTGATACACACACATACACACTGCCTGGTCACATACTGATACACACACTGCCTGGTCACATACTGATACACACACTGCCTGGTCACATACTGATACACACACACTGCCTGGTCACATACTGATACACACACTGCCTGGTCACATACTGATACACACACACACACATACACACTGCCTGGTCACATACTGATACACACACACACACACACACACACACACTGCCTGGTCACATACTGATATACACACTGCCTGGTCACATACTGATACACACACTACCTGGTCACATACTGATACACACACTGCCTGGTCACATACTGATACACACACTGCCTGGTCACATACTGATACACACACCACCTGGTCACTTACTGATACACACACTGCCTGGTCACTTACTGATACACACACTGCCTGGTCACTTACTGATACACACACACACACACATACACACTGCCTGGTCACATACTGATACACACACACACACACACATACACACTGCCTGGTCACATACTGATACACACACTGCCTGGTCACATACTAATACACACAATGCCTGGTCACATACTGATACACACACCTCCCGGTCACTTACTGATACACACACTGCCTGGTCACTTACTGATACACACACTGCCTGGTCGTCACATACTGATACACACACCTCCCGGTAACTTACTGATACACACACTGCCTGGTCACTTACTGATACACACACTGCCTGGTCGTCACATACTGATACACACACTGCCTGGTCGTCACATACTGATACACACACTGCCTGGTCACTTACTGATACACACACACTGCCTGGTCACTTACTGATACACACACACACTGCCTGGTCACTTACTGATACACACACACTGCCTGGTCACTTACTGATACACACACACTGCCTGGTCACATACTGATACACACACACACACTGCCTGGTAACATACTGATACACACACACACTGCCTGGTCACATACTGATACACACACTGCCTGGTCACATACTGATACACACACTGCCTGGTCACATACTGATACATACACACTGCCTGGTCACATACTGATACACACACTGCCTGGTCACATACTGATACACACACATACACACTGCCTGGTCACATGCTGATACACACACACACACACACTGCCTGGTCACATACTGATACACACACTGCCTGGTCACATACTGATACACACACTGCCTGGTCACTTACTGATACACACACACTTCCTGGTCACATACTGATACACACACACTGCCTGGTCACTTACTGATACACACACACTGCCTGGTCACATACTGATACACATACTGCCTGGTCACTTACTGATACACACACACTGCCTGGTCACATACTGATACACACACTGTCTGGTCACATACTGATACACACACACACTGCCTGGTAACATACTGATAAACACACTGCCTGGTCACATACTGATACACACACTGCCTGGTCACATACTGATACATACACACTGCCTGGTCACATACTGATACACACACTGCCTGGTCACATACTGATACACACACACACATACACACTGCCTGGTCACATACTGATACACACACACACATACACACTGCCTGGTCACATACTGATATACACACTGCCTGGTCACTTACTGATACACACACACTGCCTGGTCACATACTGATACACACACTGTCTGGTCACATACTGATACACACACTGCCTGGTCACATACTGATACACACACTACCTGGTCACATACTGATACACACACTGCCTGGTCACATACTGATACACACACTGCCTGGTCACATACTGATACACACACCACCTGGTCACTTACTGATACACACACCGCCTGGTCACTTACTGATACACACACTGCCTGGTCACTTACTGATACACACACACACACACATACACACTGCCTGGTCACATACTGATACACACACACACACATACACACTGCCTGGTCACATACTGATACACACACTGCCTGGTCACATACTAATACACACAATGCCTGGTCACATACTGATACACACACCTCCCGGTCACTTACTGATACACACACTGCCTGGTCACTTACTGATACACACACTGCCTGGTCGTCACATACTGATACACACACCTCCCGGTCACTTACTGATACACACACTGCCTGGTCACTTACTGATACACACACTGCCTGGTCGTCACATACTGATACACACACTGCCTGGTCACATACTGATACACACACTGCCTGGTCACTTACTGATACACACACACTGCCTGGTCACTTACTGATACACACACACACTGCCTGGTCACTTACTGATACACACACACTGCCTGGTCACTTACTGATACACACACACTGCCTGGTCACATACTGATACACACACACACTGCCTGGTAACATACTGATACACACACACACACTGCCTGGTCACATACTGATACACATACTGCCTGGTCACATACTGATACACACACTGCCTGGTCACATACTGATACATACACACTGCCTGGTCACATACTGATACACACACTGCCTGGTCACATACTGATACACACACACACACACACACATACACACTGCCTGGTCACATGCTGATACACACACACACACACACTGCCTGGTCACATACTGGTACACACACTGCCTGGTCACATACTGATACACACACTGCTTGGTCACTTACTGATACACACACTGCTTGGTCACATACTGATACACACACTGCCTGGTCACTTACTGATGCACACACTGCCTGGTCACATACTGATACACACACTGCCTGGTCACTTACTGATACACACACATACACATACACACTGCCTGGTCACATACTGATACACACACACACACATACACACTGCCTGGTCACATACTGATACACACACTGCCTGGTCACATACTAATACACACAATGCCTGGTCACATACTGATACACACACCTCCCGGTCACTTACTGATACACACACTGCCTGGTCACTTACTGATACACACACTGCCTGGTCATCACATACTGATACACACACTGCCTGGTCACATACTGATACACACACTGCCTGGTAACTTACTGATACACACACACTGCCTGGTCACTTACTGATACACACACACACTGCCTGGTCACTTACTGATACACACACACTGCCTGGTCACTTACTGATACACACACACTGCCTGGTCACATACTGATACACACACACACTGCCTGGTAACATACTGATACACACACACACACACTGCCTGGTCACATACTGATACACACACTGCCTGGTCACATACTGATACACACACTGCTTGGTCACTTACTGATACACACACTGCTTGGTCACTTACTGATACACACACTGCTTGGTCACATACTGATACACACACTGCTTAGTCACTTACTGATACACACACTGCTTGGTCACATACTGATACACACACTGCTTGGTCACTTACTGATACACACACACTGCCTGGTCACTTACTGATACACACACACATTGCCTGGTCACTTACTGATACACACACACTGCCTGGTCACTTACTGATACACACACACTGCCTGGTCACATACTGATACACACACACACTGCCTGGTAACATACTGATACACACACACACACACTGCCTGGTCACATACTGATACACACACTGCCTGGTCACATACTGATACACACACTGCCTGGTCACATACTGATACACACACTGCTTGGTCACTTACTGATACACACACTGCTTGGTCACATACTGATACACACACTGCTTGGTCACTTACTGATACACACACTGCTTGGTCACATACTGATACACACACTGCTTGGTCATTTACTGATACACACACTGCTTGGTCACATACTGATACACACACTGCCTGGTCACATACTGATGCACACACTGCCTGGTCACATACTGATGCACACACTGCCTGGTCACAGGCTGATGCACACACTGCCTGGTCACAGGCTGATGCACACACCCACACTGGCTGGTTACAGGCTGATACCCACACTGCCTGGTCACAGGCTGATACCCACACTGCCTGGTCACAGGCGGATACCCACACTGCCTGGTCACAGGCTGATACCCACTGAATCATTCAAGGTAAATTAGCAGAATTGCTGCTCTTTTGGTATTCAAGGGGTTAACTAGCTATATCTGTACAGGGGCCGATGACAATCACATAGAAGCTAATACTAATAAGGTGCATATGTCTGACGAGTCTATGCATTTTAGCTTGACTGTGATTTATGTGCATTGTGTTTTGATTAAGACACTCAGTATGGAGGGATAGCATACAAAGTCTGGGGTGGTCTAGTTGGCATGGTGCTTAATGATAGGTGTGGTTTGGGGAGTGGTTAATTGAATTTGGTATTAATAGGCGCCAGCAATGGTTAGGGTTTATTGTGACTGGGTTGGGTTACAACTAGACTTCACTGTGGTGAGGGTTAATTCAATGGGGTTAATTAGTCATTTTAATCATTTGTATGTCCCTTTTTTCTGGTACTATCTGTGACTGTTTTACTGGTTACAGAGAAAACAAATGCTAGCTTCATCAATTCTGAACGGTTTTATTACGATTGTGAGCCAGTCTCACAGTGAAAAAATTAAGCATTGGATTTTTGCAACCTAAAAGCATAATTTGTGGAATTAAATGTTAGTTTGCAGAGAAATCTTTCTGTTTATGATATTATTCGATCTATGACTTCAAAACATTAGGGCTCGACAAACTCAGGACCAGGGAGCCACTGGCTCCTAGGATTTTACCCCTGGCTCCTAACTTTTTGGGTTATTTTCCATAGATCTATATACAAATACCACTGCCTGGCTGCTAAAAGTAGGTCTCGCTCATAAATTTCATATATTTGTCGACCCCTGTGCAGATCTACAACATCCCCCAAAAACTCATCTGATAATACCCCTGATGAATATGTTTAACAAAACAGGCCCCAGCACTGAACCCTGAAGTACATGTGCAAAACGTTGCCAGTGTATATGTCTATAAGTCTGTGTTTGGCTGTCAGATAATACAAGAATCAGTGAAATATAAGGAAACTTGTCACAAACAAAATGTACTGCACACTAGAAATTAGTAATATTGCATTGTCCTTTTATTATGCATTTGCTAATTATGCAATTTTAAAGTATGTAATAGCCTTTAAAATGTTTGTAAAGTTTTAAACAAAACAACCGTGAAACTGGTCATTGCACATCATAAAATTAAAGGGATATGAAACCCAGTTTTTGAATCTCATGATTCAGATAGAGCAACAATTGTAAGCAACTTTCTAATTTACTTTCATTATACATTTTTAATCATTCTCTTGGTATCTTTATTTGAAAAGGCAGGAATGTTTTTTGTTCAGCATTTGGGTAAAGCTAATTGGTCTCACTATATAGGGAAACTAATAAAGATATTCAGCTCAGATAATCATTAGCTATGATTGGTCTCTCCATATATCTTTATTAGTTTCCTTATATGGAGAGACCAATCATAGCTAATGATTATCAGAGCTGAATATCTTTATTAGTTTCCTTATATAGTGAGACCAATCATAGCTAATAATTATCAGAGCTGAATATCTTTATTAGTTTCCCTATATGGAAGGACCAATCATAGCTAATAATTATCAGAGCTTCTTATCTTTATTAGTTTCCTTATATGGTGAGACCAATCATAGCTAATGATTATGAGAGCTGAATATCTTTATTAGTTTCCTTATATGGTGAGACCAATCATAGCTAATGATTATCAGAGCTGAATATCTTTATTAGTTCCTTATATGGTGAGATCAATCATAGCTAATGATTATCAAAAAGAATATTTTTTTTTAGCTTCTTATATGGTGAGACCAATCATAGCTAATGATTATCATAGCTGAATATCTTTATTAGTTTACCTATAATAATCAGCTAATTGGTCTCACTATATAGAGAAACTAATAAAGATATTCAGCTCAGATAATCATTAGCTATGATTAGTCTCTCCATATAAGGAAACTAATAAAGATATATGGAGAGACCAATCATAGCTAATGATTATCATAGCTGAATATCTTTATTAGTTTACCTATATAGTGAGACCAATTAGCTAAGATTATCTGAGCTAAATATCGTTGGTCTCTCCATATAAGGAAACTAATAAAGATATTTAGCTCAGATAATCTTAGCTAATTGGTCTCACTATATAGAGAAACTAATAAAGATATTCAGCTCAGATAATCATTAGCTATGATTAGTCTCTCCATATAAGGAAACTAATAAAGATATATGGAGAGACCAATCATAGCTAATGATTATCATAGCTGAATATCTTTATTAGTTTACCTATATAGTGAGACCAATTAGCTAAGATTATCTGAGCTAAATATCTTTATTAGTTTCCTTATATGGAGAGACCAATCATAGCTAATGATTATCAGAGCTGAATATCTTTATTAGTTTCCTTATATGGAGAGACCAATCATAGCTAATGATTATCTGATCTGAAAAACCCCACTAAAAACCCCACTAAATTACAGAAAATAATAAAAAAATTACAAGATTTTTAAACTAATTACACCTAATCTAATACCCCTAACAAAATAAAAAAGCCCCCCCAAAATAAAAAAGCCCTACCCTACACTAAATTACAAATAGCCCTTAAAAGGCATTGCCCCAAAGTAATCAGCTCTTTTACCTGTAAAAATAATTACAAATCCCCCCCAACATTAAAACCCACCACCCACACAACCAACCCTACTCTTAAAACCACCCAATACCCCCTTAAAAAACCTAACACTAACCCCTTGAAGATCACCTTACCGGGAGACGTCTTCATCCAAGCCGGGTGAAGTCCTCAACGAAGTCCTCAACGTCCCTTCAATTCCGATTGGTTGAAAAAATCCTATTGGCTGATGCAATCAGCCAATAGGATTGAAGTTCAATCCTATTGGCTGATCCAATCAGCCAACAGAATGTGAGCTCAATCCTATTGGCTGATTGCATCAGCCAATAGGATATTTTCTACCTTAATTCTGATTGGCTGATAGAATTCTATCAGCCAATAGGAATTGAAGGGAAGCCATCTTGGATGACGTCACTTAAAGATACCTTCATTCAGTAAGAAGACTATGGATGAAGAGGATGCTCCGCGTTGGATGTCTTGAAGATGGACCCGCTCCGTGCCGGATGGATGAAGATAGAAGATGCCGTCTGGATGAAGGCTTCTGCCCATCTGGAGGACCACTTCGCCCGGTTGGATGAAGACTTCTCCTGGCTTCGTTGAGGATTTCGCCCGGCTTGGATGAAGACGTCTCCCGGTAAGGTGATCTTCAAGGGGTTAGTGTTAGGTTTTATTAAGGGGGTATTGGGTGGGTTTAAGAGTAGGGTTGGTTGTGTGGGTGGTGGGTTTTAATGTTGGGGAGTGATTTGTAATTTTTTTTACAGGTAAAAGAGCTGATTACTTTGGGGCAATGCCCCCCAAAAGGCCCTTTTAACGGCTATTTGTAATTTAGTGTAGGGTAGGGCTTTTTTTTTTTTATTTTTTTTATTTTTTTATTTTGTTAGGGGGATTAGATTAGGTGTAATTAGTTTAAAAATCTTGTAATTTGTTTATTATTTTCTGTAATTTAGTGTTTGTTTGTTTTTTGTACTTTAGCTAATTTAATTGTATTTAATTGGATTTAATTTATTTAATTTATTTAATTATAGTGTAGTGTTAGGTATTATTGTAACTTAGGTTAGGTTTTATTATACAGGTACTTTTGTATTTATTTTAACTAGGTAGTTTATTAAATAGTTAATAACTACTTAGTAACTATTCTACCTAGTTAAAATAAATACAAACTTGCCTGTACAATAAAAATAAACCCTAAGCTAGATACAATGTAACTATTAATTATATTGTAGCTATCTTATGGTTTATTTTACAGGTAAGTATTTAGTTTTAAATAGGAATCATTTAGTTAATGATAGTAAATGTATTTAGATTTATTTAAATTATATTTAAGTTAGGGGGGGTTAGGGTTATGGTTAGACTTAGGTTTAGGGGTTAATAAATTTAGAATAGTGGCGGCGACGTTGGGGGCGGCAGATTAGGGGTTAATAAATGTAGGTAGGTGTCGGCAATGTTAGGGACGGCAGATTAGGGGTTAATAATATTTAACTAATGTTTGCGAGGCGGTAGTGCGGCAGTTTAGGGGTTAATATATTTATTATAGTGGCGGAGATGTCCGGTTCGGCAGATTAGGGGTTAAAAAATGTATTGTTTGCAATGTGGGAGAAGTTACAAGCAAGATTTGACAATGCAGTGAGATCGTGAGCTACAGTCCCAGCCAGACATACTTGCATTGTCAAATCTTGCTTGTAACTTCTTGAATAACACGCTAAAGCTTTGCTTGTCTGCATCTTGCTTACACAACTTACTGCACTAACTCATAGCTTGACATTAGCTTTTTGTGTTCTCTGTGATCTACAACCTCTGGACTTATTATGTGGTGCACCATACTTATACTTCAGCCTCTGCTACATATTGGGGAACCCCATTAGTATGAATGAATGTGTGTGTATGGATGTTTTTATTCATTGTGTGCACATTTAATGTATATGAATTTGTGATACTATATAAAATATTTTTTGCATTTAAACTACTGGTCTTTTGTTTCTATATGTGCTTCTTATCCTAGACTTTGAGACTGCACGTATTGGTGCAATCTTCTTTCTTTTTACCATTTATGACTAAATAGTATTCTAGGTTGCATTATAGTTAAAATTTGAAAAAATTGAGGTGAGCTTTACTAACTGTTTTTCTGTGTTAGTTTATGGGTGTTAGTGTACTTTTTAGCACTTTAGTTAAGAGTTTTATGCTACAGCGTTGTAGTGTAAAACTCTTAACTACTGACTTTAAAATGCGGTACCAGTCTTGACAGGAGATGGTGTACCGCTCACTTTTTGTCCGATTCGTAATACCGGCGCTATGCAAGTCCCATTGAAAAAATAGGATACGCAATTTATGTAAGTGGATTTGCAGTATTTCCAAGTCTGGCAAAAAGAGTGAGCGGTACACCTGTACCTGCAAGACTCGTAACACCAGCGGGCGTTAAAAAGCAGCATTAGGACCTCTTAACGCTGCTTTTTAACACTGCCTGGTCACATACTGATATACACACTGCCTGGTCACATACTGATACACACACTACCTGGTCACATACTGATACACACACTGCCTGGTCACATACTGATACACACACTGCCTGGTCACATACTGATACACACACCACCTGGTCACTTGCTGATACACACACCGCCTGGTCACTTACTGATACACACACTGCCTGGTCACTTACTGATACACACACACACACACATACACACTGCCTGGTCACATACTGATACACACACACACACATACACACTGCCTGGTCACATACTGATACACACACTGCCTGGTCACATACTAATACACACAATGCCTGGTCACATACTGATACACACACCTCCCGGTCACTTACTGATACACACACTGCCTGGTCACTTACTGATACACACACTGCCTGGTCGTCACATACTGATACACACACCTCCCGGTCACTTACTGATACACACACTGCCTGGTCACTTACTGATACACACACTGCCTGGTCGTCACATACTGATACACACACTGCCTGGTCACATACTGATACACACACTGCCTGGTCACTTACTGATACACACACACTGCCTGGTCACTTACTGATACACACACACACTGCCTGGTCACTTACTGATACACACACACTGCCTGGTCACTTACTGATACACACACACTGCCTGGTCACATACTGATACACACACACACTGCCTGGTAACATACTGATACACACACACACACTGCCTGGTCACATACTGATACACACACTGCCTGGTCACATACTGATACACACACTGCCTGGTCACATACTGATAAACACACTGCCTGGTCACATACTGATACACACACTGCCTGGTCACATACTGATACATACACACTGCCTGGTCACATACTGATACACACACTGCCTGGTCACATACTGATACACACACACACACATACACACTGCCTGGTCACATGCTGATACACACACACACACACACACACACACACTGCCTGGTCACATACTGGTACACACACTGCCTGGTCACATACTGATACACACACTGCTTGGTCACTTACTGATACACACACTGCTTGGTCACATACTGATACACACACTGCCTGGTCACTTACTGATGCACACACTGCCTGGTCACATACTGATACACACACTGCCTGGTCACTTACTGATACACACACATACACATACACACTGCCTGGTCACATACTGATACACACACACATACACACTGCCTGGTCACATACTGATACACACACTGCCTGGTCACATACTAATACACACAATGCCTGGTCACATACTGATACACACACCTCCCGGTCACTTACTGATACACACACTGCCTGGTCACTTACTGATACACACACTGCCTGGTCATCACATACTGATACACACACTGCCTGGTCACATACTGATACACACACTGCCTGGTAACTTACTGATACACACACACTGCCTGGTCACTTACTGATACACACACACACTGCCTGGTCACTTACTGATACACACACACTGCCTGGTCACTTACTGATACACACACACTGCCTGGTCACATACTGATACACACACACACTGCCTGGTAACATACTGATACACACACACACACACTGCCTGGTCACATACTGATACACACACTGCCTGGTCACATACTGATACACACACTGCTTGGTCACTTACTGATACACACACTGCTTGGTCACATACTGATACACACACTGCTTAGTCACTTACTGATACACACACTGCTTGGTCACATACTGATACACACACTGCTTGGTCACTTACTGATACACACACACTGCCTGGTCACTTACTGATACACACACACATTGCCTGGTCACTTACTGATACACACACACTGCCTGGTCACTTACTGATACACACACACTGCCTGGTCACATACTGATACACACACACACTGCCTGGTAACATACTGATACACACACACACACACTGCCTGGTCACATACTGATACACACACTGCCTGGTCACATACTGATACACACACTGCCTGGTCACATACTGATACACACACTGCTTGGTCACTTACTGATACACACACTGCTTGGTCACATACTGATACACACACTGCTTGGTCACTTACTGATACACACACTGCTTGGTCACATACTGATACACACACTGCTTGGTCATTTACTGATACACACACTGCTTGGTCACATACTGATACACACACTGCCTGGTCACTTACTGATGCACACACTGCCTGGTCACATACTGATGCACACACTGCCTGGTCACAGGCTGATGCACACACTGCCTGGTCCCAGGCTGATGCACACACTGCCTGGTCACAGGCTGATGCACACACCCACACTGGCTGGTCACAGGCTGATACCCACACTGCCTGGTCACAGGCTGATACCCACACTGCCTGGTCACAGGTGGATACCCACACTGCCTGGTCACAGGCTGATACCCACTGAATCATTCAAGGTAAATTAGCAGAATTGCTGCTCTTTTGGTATTCAAGGGGTTAACTAGCTATATCTGTACAGGGGCCGATGACAATCACATAGAAGCTAATACTAATAAGGTGCATATGTCTGACGAGTCTATGCATTTTAGCTTGACTGTGATTTATGTGCATTGTGTTTTGATTAAGACACTCAGTATGGAGGGATAGCATACAAAGTCTGGGGTGGTCTAGTTGGCATGGTGCTTAATGATAGGTGTGGTTTGGGGAGTGGTTAATTGAATTTGGTATTAATAGGCGCCAGCAATGGTTAGGGTTTATTGTGACTGGGTTGGGTTACAACTAGACTTCACTGTGGTGAGGGTTAATTCAATGGGGTTAATTAGTCATTTTAATCATTTGTATGTCCCTTTTTTCTGGTACTATCTGTGACTGTTTTACTGGTTACAGAGAAAACAAATGCTAGCTTCATCAATTCTGAACGGTTTTATTACGATTGTGAGCCAGTCTCACAGTGAAAAAATTAAGCATTGGATTTTTGCAACCTAAAAGCATAATTTGTGGAATTAAATGTTAGTTTGCAGAGAAATCTTTCTGTTTATGATATTATTCGATCTATGACTCCAAAACATTAGGGCTCGACAAACTCAGGACCAGGGAGCCACTGGCTCCTAGGATTTTACCCCTGGCTCCTAACTTTTTGGGTTATTTTCCATAGATCTATATACAAATACCACTGCCTGGCTGCTAAAAGTAGGTCTCGCTCATAAATTTCATATATTTGTCGACCCCTGTGCAGATCTACAACATCCCCCAAAAACTCATCTGATAATACCCCTGATGAATATGTTTAACAAAACAGGCCCCAGCACTGAACCCTGAAGTACATGTGCAAAACGTTGCCAGTGTATATGTCTATAAGTCTGTGTTTGGCTGTCAGATAATACAAGAATCAGTGAAATATAAGGAAACTTGTCACAAACAAAATGTACTGCACACTAGAAATTAGTAATATTGCATTGTCCTTTTATTATGCATTTGCTAATTATGCAATTTTAAAGTATGTAATAGCCTTTAAAATGTTTGTAAAGTTTTAAACAAAATAACCGTGAAACTGGTCATTGCACAGCATAAAATTAAAGGGATATGAAACCCAGTTTTTGAATCTCATGATTCAGATAGAGCAACAATTGTAAGCAACTTTCTAATTTACTTTCATTATACATTTTTAATCATTCTCTTGGTATCTTTATTTGAAAAGGCAGGAATGTTTTTTGTTCAGCATTTGGGTAAAGCTAATTGGTCTCACTATATAGGGAAACTAATAAAGATATTCAGCTCAGATAATCATTAGCTATGATTGGTCTCTCCATATATCTTTATTAGTTTCCTTATATGGAGAGACCAATCATAGCTAATGATTATCAGAGCTGAATATCTTTATTAGTTTCCTTATATAGTGAGACCAATCATAGCTAATAATTATCAGAGCTGAATATCTTTATTAGTTTCCCTATATGGAAGGACCAATCATAGCTAATAATTATCAGAGCTTCTTATCTTTATTAGTTTCCTTATATGGTGAGACCAATCATAGCTAATGATTATGAGAGCTGAATATCTTTATTAGTTTCCTTATATGGTGAGACCAATCATAGCTAATGATTATCAGAGCTGAATATCTTTATTAGTTCCTTATATGGTGAGATCAATCATAGCTAATGATTATCAAAAAGAATATTTTTTTTAGCTTCTTATATGGTGAGACCAATCATAGCTAATGATTATCATAGCTGAATATCTTTATTAGTTTACCTATATAGTGAGACCAATTAGCTAAGATTATCTGAGCTAAATATCGTTGGTCTCTCCATATAAGGAAACTAATAAAGATATTTAGCTCAGATAATCTTAGCTAATTGGTCTCACTATATAGAGAAACTAATAAAGATATTCAGCTCAGATAATCATTAGCTATGATTAGTCTCTCCATATAAGGAAACTAATAAAGATATATGGAGAGACCAATCATAGCTAATGATTATCATAGCTGAATATCTTTATTAGTTTACCTATATAGTGAGACCAATTAGCTAAGATTATCTGAGCTAAATATCTTTATTAGTTTCCTTATATGGAGAGACCAATCATAGCTAATGATTATCAGAGCGGAATATCTTTATTAGTTTCCTTATATGGAGAGACCAATCATAGCTAATGATTATCTGATCTGAAAAACCCCACTAAAAACCCCACTAAATTACAGAAAATAATAAAAAAATTACAAGATTTTTAAACTAATTACACCTAATCTAATACCCCTAACAAAATAAAAAAGCCCCCCCAAAATAAAAAAGCCCTACCCTACACTAAATTACAAATAGCCCTTAAAAGGCATTGCCCCAAAGTAATCAGCTCTTTTACCTGTAAAAATAATTACAAATCCCCCCCAACATTAAAACCCACCACCCACACAACCAACCCTACTCTTAAACCCACCCAATACCCCCTTAAAAAACCTAACACTAACCCCTTGAAGATCACCTTACCGGGAGACGTCTTCATCCAAGCCGGGTGAAGTCCTCAACGAAGTCCTCAACGTCCCTTCAATTCCGATTGGTTGATAGAATTCAATCAGCCAATCGGAAATAAGGTAGAAAAAATCCTATTGGCTGATGCAATCAGCCAATAGGATTGAAGTTCAATCCTATTGGCTGATCCAATCAGCCAACAGAATGTGAGCTCAATCCTATTGGCTGATTGCATCAGCCAATAGGATATTTTCTACCTTAATTCTGATTGGCTGATAGAATTCTATCAGCCAATAGGAATTGAAGGGAAGCCATCTTGGATGACGTCACTTAAAGGTACCTTCATTCAGTAAGAAGACTATGGATGAAGAGGATGCCCCGCGTCGGATGTCTTGAAGATGGACCCGCTCCGTGCCGGATGGATGAAGATAGAAGATGCCGTCTGGATGAAGGCTTCTGCCCATCTGGAGGACCACTTCGCCCGGTTGGATGAAGACTTCTCCTGGCTTCGTTGAGGATTTCGCCCGGCTTGGATGAAGACGTCTCCCGGTAAGGTGATCTTCAAGGGGTTAGTGTTAGGTTTTATTAAGGGAGTATTGGGTGGGTTTAAGAGTAGGGTTGGTTGTGTGGGTGGTGGGTTTTAATGTTGGGGAGTGATTTGTAATTTTTTTTACAGGTAAAAGAGCTGATTACTTTGGGGCAATGCCCCCCAAAAGGCCCTTTTAACGGCTATTTGTAATTTAGTGTAGGGTAGGGCTTTTTTTATTTTGGTTTTTTTTTTATTTTGTTAGGGGGATTAGATTAGGTGTAATTAGTTTAAAAATCTTGTAATTTGTTTATTATTTTCTGTAATTTAGTGTTTGTTTGTTTTTTGTACTTTAGCTAATTTAATTGTATTTAATTGGATTTAATTTATTTAATTTATTTAATTATAGTGTAGTGTTAGGTATTATTGTAACTTAGGTTAGGTTTTATTATACAGGTACTTTTGTATTTATTTTAACTAGGTAGTTTATTAAATAGTTAATAACTACTTAGTAACTATTCTACCTAGTTAAAATAAATACAAACTTGCCTGTACAATAAAAATAAACCCTAAGCTAGATACAATGTAACTATTAATTATATTGTAGCTATCTTATGGTTTATTTTACAGGTAAGTATTTAGTTTTAAATAGGAATCATTTAGTTAATGATAGTAAATGTATTTAGATTTATTTAAATTATATTTAAGTTAGGGGGGGTTAGGGTTATGGTTAGACTTAGGTTTAGGGGTTAATAAATTTAGAATAGTGGCGGCGACGTTGGGGGCGGAAGATTAGGGGTTAATAAATGTAGGTAGGTGTCGGCAATGTTAGGGACGGCAGATTAGGGGTTAATAATATTTAACTAGTTTGCGAGGCGGGAGTGCGGCAGTTTAGGGGTTAATATATTTATTATAGTGGCGGCGATGTCCGGTTCGGCAGATTAGGGGTTAAAAAATGTATTGTTTGCAATGTGGGAGAAGTTACAAGCAAGATTTGACAATGCAGTGAGATCGTGAGCTACAGTCCCAGCCAGACATACTTGCATTGTCAAATCTTGCTTGTAACTTCTTGAATAACACGCTAAAGCTTTGCTTGTCTGCATCTTGCTTACACAACTTACTGCACTAACTCATAGCTTGACATTAGCTTTTTGCGTTCTCTGTGATCTATAACCTCTGGACTTATTATGTGGTGCACCATACTTATACTTCAGCCTCTGCTACATATTGGGGAACCCCATTAGTATGAATGAATGTGTGTGTATGGATGTTTTTATTCATTGTGTGCACATTTAATGTATATGAATTTGTGATACTATATAAAATATTTTTTGCATTTAAACTACTGGTCTTTTGTTTCTATATGTGCTTCTTATCCTAGACTTTGAGACTGCACGTATTGGTGCAATCTTCTTTCTTTTTACCATTTATGACTAAATAGTATTCTAGGTTGCATTATAGTTAAAATTTGAAAAAATTGAGGTGAGCTTTACTAACTGTTTTTCTGTGTTAGTTTATGGGTGTTAGTGTACTTTTTAGCACTTTAGTTAAGAGTTTTATGCTACAGCGTTGTAGTGTAAAACTCTTAACTACTGACTTTAAAATGCGGTACCAGTCTTGACAGGAGATGGTGTACCGCTCACTTTTTGTCCGATTCGTAATACCGGCGCTATGCAAGTCCCATTGAAAAAATAGGATACGCAATTTATGTAAGTGGATTTGCAGTATTTCCAAGTCTGGCAAAAAGAGTGAGCGGTACACCTGTACCTGCAAGACTCGTAACACCAGCGGGCGTTAAAAAGCAGCATTAGGACCTCTTAACGCTGCTTTTTAACACTGCCTGGTCACATACTGATATACACACTGCCTGGTCACATACTGATACACACACTACCTGGTCACATACTGATACACACACTGCCTGGTCACATACTGATACACACACTGCCTGGTCACATACTGATACACACACCACCTGGTCACTTGCTGATACACACACCGCCTGGTCACTTACTGATACACACACTGCCTGGTCACTTACTGATACACACACACACACACATACACACTGCCTGGTCACATACTGATACACACACACACACATACACACTGCCTGGTCACATACTGATACACACACTGCCTGGTCACATACTAATACACACAATGCCTGGTCACATACTGATACACACACCTCCCGGTCACTTACTGATACACACACTGCCTGGTCACTTACTGATACACACACTGCCTGGTCGTCACATACTGATACACACACCTCCCGGTCACTTACTGATACACACACTGCCTGGTCACTTACTGATACACACACTGCCTGGTCGTCACATACTGATACACACACTGCCTGGTCACATACTGATACACACACTGCCTGGTCACTTACTGATACACACACACTGCCTGGTCACTTACTGATACACACACACACTGCCTGGTCACTTACTGATACACACACACTGCCTGGTCACTTACTGATACACACACACTGCCTGGTCACATACTGATACACACACACACTGCCTGGTAACATACTGATACACACACACACACTGCCTGGTCACATACTGATACACACACTGCCTGGTCACATACTGATACACACACTGCCTGGTCACATACTGATAAACACACTGCCTGGTCACATACTGATACACACACTGCCTGGTCACATACTGATACATACACACTGCCTGGTCACATACTGATACACACACTGCCTGGTCACATACTGATACACACACACACACATACACACTGCCTGGTCACATGCTGATACACACACACACACACACACACACACTGCCTGGTCACATACTGGTACACACACTGCCTGGTCACATACTGATACACACACTGCTTGGTCACTTACTGATACACACACTGCTTGGTCACATACTGATACACACACTGCCTGGTCACTTACTGATGCACACACTGCCTGGTCACATACTGATACACACACTGCCTGGTCACTTACTGATACACACACATACACATACACACTGCCTGGTCACATACTGATACACACACACATACACACTGCCTGGTCACATACTGATACACACACTGCCTGGTCACATACTAATACACACAATGCCTGGTCACATACTGATACACACACCTCCCGGTCACTTACTGATACACACACTGCCTGGTCACTTACTGATACACACACTGCCTGGTCATCACATACTGATACACACACTGCCTGGTCACATACTGATACACACACTGCCTGGTAACTTACTGATACACACACACTGCCTGGTCACTTACTGATACACACACACACTGCCTGGTCACTTACTGATACACACACACTGCCTGGTCACTTACTGATACACACACACTGCCTGGTCACATACTGATACACACACACACTGCCTGGTAACATACTGATACACACACACACACACACACACACACACACACTGCCTGGTCACATACTGATACACACACACTGCCTGGTCACATACTGATACACACACTGCCTGGTCACTTACTGATACACACACATACACATACACACTGCCTGGTCACATACTGATACACACACTGCCTGGTCACATACTGATACACACACTGCTTGGTCACTTACTGATACACACACATACACATACACACTGCCTGGTCACATACTGATACACACACTGCCTGGTCACTTACTGATACACACACACTGCCTGGTCACATACTGATACACACACACACTGCCTGGTAACATACTGATACACACACACACACACACACACACACACACTGCCTGGTCACATACTGATACACACACTGCCTGGTCACATACTGATACACACACTGCTTGGTCACTTACTGATACACACACTGCTTGGTCACATACTGATACACACACTGCTTAGTCACTTACTGATACACACACTGCTTGGTCACATACTGATACACACACTGCTTGGTCACTTACTGATACACACACACTGCCTGGTCACTTACTGATACACACACACATTGCCTGGTCACTTACTGATACACACACACTGCCTGGTCACTTACTGATACACACACACTGCCTGGTCACATACTGATACACACACACACTGCCTGGTAACATACTGATACACACACACACACACTGCCTGGTCACATACTGATACACACACTGCCTGGTCACATACTGATACACACACTGCCTGGTCACATACTGATACACACACTGCTTGGTCACTTACTGATACACACACTGCTTGGTCACATACTGATACACACACTGCTTGGTCACTTACTGATACACACACTGCTTGGTCACATACTGATACACACACTGCTTGGTCACTTACTGATACACACACTGCTTGGTCACATACTGATACACACACTGCCTGGTCACTTACTGATGCACACACTGCCTGGTCACATACTGATGCACACACTGCCTGGTCACAGGCTGATGCACACACTGCCTGGTCCCAGGCTGATGCACACACTGCCTGGTCACAGGCTGATGCACACACCCACACTGGCTGGTCACAGGCTGATACCCACACTGCCTGGTCACAGGCTGATACCCACACTGCCTGGTCACAGGTGGATACCCACACTGCCTGGTCACAGGCTGATACCCACTGAATCATTCAAGGTAAATTAGCAGAATTGCTGCTCTTTTGGTATTCAAGGGGTTAACTAGCTATATCTGTACAGGGGCCGATGACAATCACATAGAAGCTAATACTAATAAGGTGCATATGTCTGACGAGTCTATGCATTTTAGCTTGACTGTGATTTATGTGCATTGTGTTTTGATTAAGACACTCAGTATGGAGGGATAGCATACAAAGTCTGGGGTGGTCTAGTTGGCATGGTGCTTAATGATAGGTGTGGTTTGGGGAGTGGTTAATTGAATTTGGTATTAATAGGCGCCAGCAATGGTTAGGGTTTATTGTGACTGGGTTGGGTTACAACTAGACTTCACTGTGGTGAGGGTTAATTCAATGGGGTTAATTAGTCATTTTAATCATTTGTATGTCCCTTTTTTCTGGTACTATCTGTGACTGTTTTACTGGTTACAGAGAAAACAAATGCTAGCTTCATCAATTCTGAACGGTTTTATTACGATTGTGAGCCAGTCTCACAGTGAAAAAATTAAGCATTGGATTTTTGCAACCTAAAAGCATAATTTGTGGAATTAAATGTTAGTTTGCAGAGAAATCTTTCTGTTTATGATATTATTCGATCTATGACTCCAAAACATTAGGGCTCGACAAACTCAGGACCAGGGAGCCACTGGCTCCTAGGATTTTACCCCTGGCTCCTAACTTTTTGGGTTATTTTCCATAGATCTATATACAAATACCACTGCCTGGCTGCTAAAAGTAGGTCTCGCTCATAAATTTCATATATTTGTCGACCCCTGTGCAGATCTACAACATCCCCCAAAAACTCATCTGATAATACCCCTGATGAATATGTTTAACAAAACAGGCCCCAGCACTGAACCCTGAAGTACATGTGCAAAACGTTGCCAGTGTATATGTCTATAAGTCTGTGTTTGGCTGTCAGATAATACAAGAATCAGTGAAATATAAGGAAACTTGTCACAAACAAAATGTACTGCACACTAGAAATTAGTAATATTGCATTGTCCTTTTATTATGCATTTGCTAATTATGCAATTTTAAAGTATGTAATAGCCTTTAAAATGTTTGTAAAGTTTTAAACAAAATAACCGTGAAACTGGTCATTGCACAGCATAAAATTAAAGGGATATGAAACCCAGTTTTTGAATCTCATGATTCAGATAGAGCAACAATTGTAAGCAACTTTCTAATTTACTTTCATTATACATTTTTAATCATTCTCTTGGTATCTTTATTTGAAAAGGCAGGAATGTTTTTTGTTCAGCATTTGGGTAAAGCTAATTGGTCTCACTATATAGGGAAACTAATAAAGATATTCAGCTCAGATAATCATTAGCTATGATTGGTCTCTCCATATATCTTTATTAGTTTCCTTATATGGAGAGACCAATCATAGCTAATGATTATCAGAGCTGAATATCTTTATTAGTTTCCTTATATAGTGAGACCAATCATAGCTAATAATTATCAGAGCTGAATATCTTTATTAGTTTCCCTATATGGAAGGACCAATCATAGCTAATAATTATCAGAGCTTCTTATCTTTATTAGTTTCCTTATATGGTGAGACCAATCATAGCTAATGATTATGAGAGCTGAATATCTTTATTAGTTTCCTTATATGGTGAGACCAATCATAGCTAATGATTATCAGAGCTGAATATCTTTATTAGTTCCTTATATGGTGAGATCAATCATAGCTAATGATTATCAAAAAGAATATTTTTTTTAGCTTCTTATATGGTGAGACCAATCATAGCTAATGATTATCATAGCTGAATATCTTTATTAGTTTACCTATATAGTGAGACCAATTAGCTAAGATTATCTGAGCTAAATATCGTTGGTCTCTCCATATAAGGAAACTAATAAAGATATTTAGCTCAGATAATCTTAGCTAATTGGTCTCACTATATAGAGAAACTAATAAAGATATTCAGCTCAGATAATCATTAGCTATGATTAGTCTCTCCATATAAGGAAACTAATAAAGATATATGGAGAGACCAATCATAGCTAATGATTATCATAGCTGAATATCTTTATTAGTTTACCTATATAGTGAGACCAATTAGCTAAGATTATCTGAGCTAAATATCTTTATTAGTTTCCTTATATGGAGAGACCAATCATAGCTAATGATTATCAGAGCGGAATATCTTTATTAGTTTCCTTATATGGAGAGACCAATCATAGCTAATGATTATCTGATCTGAAAAACCCCACTAAAAACCCCACTAAATTACAGAAAATAATAAAAAAATTACAAGATTTTTAAACTAATTACACCTAATCTAATACCCCTAACAAAATAAAAAAGCCCCCCCAAAATAAAAAAGCCCTACCCTACACTAAATTACAAATAGCCCTTAAAAGGCATTGCCCCAAAGTAATCAGCTCTTTTACCTGTAAAAATAATTACAAATCCCCCCCAACATTAAAACCCACCACCCACACAACCAACCCTACTCTTAAACCCACCCAATACCCCCTTAAAAAACCTAACACTAACCCCTTGAAGATCACCTTACCGGGAGACGTCTTCATCCAAGCCGGGTGAAGTCCTCAACGAAGTCCTCAACGTCCCTTCAATTCCGATTGGTTGATAGAATTCAATCAGCCAATCGGAAATAAGGTAGAAAAAATCCTATTGGCTGATGCAATCAGCCAATAGGATTGAAGTTCAATCCTATTGGCTGATCCAATCAGCCAACAGAATGTGAGCTCAATCCTATTGGCTGATTGCATCAGCCAATAGGATATTTTCTACCTTAATTCTGATTGGCTGATAGAATTCTATCAGCCAATAGGAATTGAAGGGAAGCCATCTTGGATGACGTCACTTAAAGGTACCTTCATTCAGTAAGAAGACTATGGATGAAGAGGATGCCCCGCGTCGGATGTCTTGAAGATGGACCCGCTCCGTGCCGGATGGATGAAGATAGAAGATGCCGTCTGGATGAAGGCTTCTGCCCATCTGGAGGACCACTTCGCCCGGTTAGATGAAGACTTCTCCTGGCTTCGTTGAGGATTTCGCCCGGCTTGGATGAAGACGTCTCCCGGTAAGGTGATCTTCAAGGGGTTAGTGTTAGGTTTTATTAAGGGAGTATTGGGTGGGTTTAAGAGTAGGGTTGGTTGTGTGGGTGGTGGGTTTTAATGTTGGGGAGTGATTTGTAATTTTTTTTACAGGTAAAAGAGCTGATTACTTTGGGGCAATGCCCCCCAAAAGGCCCTTTTAACGGCTATTTGTAATTTAGTGTAGGGTAGGGCTTTTTTTATTTTGGTTTTTTTTTTATTTTGTTAGGGGGATTAGATTAGGTGTAATTAGTTTAAAAATCTTGTAATTTGTTTATTATTTTCTGTAATTTAGTGTTTGTTTGTTTTTTGTACTTTAGCTAATTTAATTGTATTTAATTGGATTTAATTTATTTAATTTATTTAATTATAGTGTAGTGTTAGGTATTATTGTAACTTAGGTTAGGTTTTATTATACAGGTACTTTTGTATTTATTTTAACTAGGTAGTTTATTAAATAGTTAATAACTACTTAGTAACTATTCTACCTAGTTAAAATAAATACAAACTTGCCTGTACAATAAAAATAAACCCTAAGCTAGATACAATGTAACTATTAATTATATTGTAGCTATCTTATGGTTTATTTTACAGGTAAGTATTTAGTTTTAAATAGGAATCATTTAGTTAATGATAGTAAATGTATTTAGATTTATTTAAATTATATTTAAGTTAGGGGGGGTTAGGGTTATGGTTAGACTTAGGTTTAGGGGTTAATAAATTTAGAATAGTGGCGGCGACGTTGGGGGCGGCAGATTAGGGGTTAATAAATGTAGGTAGGTGTCGGCAATGTTAGGGACGGCAGATTAGGGGTTAATAATATTTAACTAATGTTTGCGAGGCGGGAGTGCGGCAGTTTAGGGGTTAATATATTTATTATAGTGGCGGCGATGTCCGGTTCGGCAGATTAGGGGTTAAAAAATGTATTGTTTGCAATGTGGGAGAAGTTACAAGCAAGATTTGACAATGCAGTGAGATCGTGAGCTACAGTCCCAGCCAGACATACTTGCATTGTCAAATCTTGCTTGTAACTTCTTGAATAACACGCTAAAGCTTTGCTTGTCTGCATCTTGCTTACACAACTTACTGCACTAACTCATAGCTTGACATTAGCTTTTTGTGTTCTCTGTGATCTACAACCTCTGGACTTATTATGTGGTGCACCATACTTATACTTCAGCCTCTGCTACATATTGGGGAACCCCATTAGTATGAATGAATGTGTGTGTATGGATGTTTTTATTCATTGTGTGCACATTTAATGTATATGAATTTGTGATACTATATAAAATATTTTTTGCATTTAAACTACTGGTCTTTTGTTTCTATATGTGCTTCTTATCCTAGACTTTGAGACTGCACGTATTGGTGCAATCTTCTTTCTTTTTACCATTTATGACTAAATAGTATTCTAGGTTGCATTATAGTTAAAATTTGAAAAAATTGAGGTGAGCTTTACTAACTGTTTTTCTGTGTTAGTTTATGGGTGTTAGTGTACTTTTTAGCACTTTAGTTAAGAGTTTTATGCTACAGCGTTGTAGTGTAAAACTCTTAACTACTGACTTTAAAATGCGGTACCAGTCTTGACAGGAGATGGTGTACCGCTCACTTTTTGTCCGATTCGTAATACCGGCGCTATGCAAGTCCCATTGAAAAAATAGGATACGCAATTTATGTAAGTGGATTTGCAGTATTTCCAAGTCTGGCAAAAAGAGTGAGCGGTACACCTGTACCTGCAAGACTCGTAACACCAGCGGGCGTTAAAAAGCAGCATTAGGACCTCTTAACGCTGCTTTTTAACCCTAACGCACAACTCGTAATCTAGGTATATATAAGGAAACTAAAAAAGATATTCAGCTCTGATAATCATTATTTATGATTGGTCTCTCCATATAAGGAAACTAATAAAGATATTCAGCTCAGATAATCATTAGCTATGACTGGTCTCTCCATATAAAGAAACTAATAAAGATATATGGAGAGACCAATCATAGTTAATAATTATCAGAGCTAAATATCTTTATTAGTTTCCTTATATATGAGACCAATCATAGCTAATGATTATCAGAGCTAAATATCTTTATTAGTTTCCTTATATGTGAGACCAATAATTATCAAAGCTTAATATCAGTATTAGTTTCCTTATATAGTGAGACCAATCATAGCTAATAATTATCAGAGCTGAATATCTTTATTAGTTTCCTTATATGGTGAGACCAATAATTATCAAAGCTTAATATCAGTATTAGTTTCCTTATATAGTGAGACCAATCATAGCTAATAATTATCAGAGCTGAATATCTTTATTAGTTTCCTTATATGGTGAGACCAATCATAGCTAATAATTATCAAAGCTTAATATCTTTATTAGTTTCCTTATATAGTGAGACCAATCATAGCTAATAATTATCAGAGCTGAATATCTTTATTAGTTTCCTTATATATTGAAACCAATCATAGCTAATGATTATCTGAGCTGAATATCTTTATTAGTTTCCCTATATAGTGAGACCAATTAGTTAATGATTATCTGAGCTACATATCTTTATTAGTTTCCTTATATGGAGAGATCAATCATAGCTAATGATTATCTGATCTGAATAAGGATACTAATAAAGATATTCAGCTCTGATAATCATTAGCTATGATTGGTCTCTCCATATAAGGAAAGTAATAAAGATATTTAGCTCTGATAATCATTAGCTAATTTGTAGACATGTGCGATTCGTTTCGGATCGATTTGGAAATTCAGCAAATTCGGAGATTCAGATCGATTCGAATTTCCGAATTAAAATACTGCTGAATCTACCGAATAAATCAGAATTAGTTCGGATTTATTTGGTAAATTTGGATGGCCATAGATTACACTAGTATTGTACAGTATATTAGGTTATATCACTCTGCTATGGGTTACACCTAATATACAGTACATAATACTAGTCTAATACACAGCATATCCCACCTAACACATACCGAAATTCCGAATTTCCGAACCGAATCCAGCTGAATTTATTCGAATCCGAATGAATCCGAAACGAATCCGAAACAAATTCATTCAAATTTTTCCGAATTCGAATCGATCCGAACCGATATTCAAAAAAATCTGAATCGATACGAACCGAACCAAAACGAATTTTTCGATCATGCACAAGTCTACTTATTTGTAACACTATATAGGGAAACTAATAAAGATATTCACTCTAGTAATCATTAGCTATGATTGGTCTCACCATATAAGGAAACTAATAAAGATATTCAGCTCTGCTAATCATTATTTATGATTGGTCTCACCATACAGTGGGGCAAAAAAGTATTTAGTCAGCCACCAATTGTGCAAGTTCTCCCACTTAAGAAGATGAGAGAGGCCTGTAATTTTCATCATAGGTATACCTCAACTATGAGAGACAAAATGTGGAAACAAATCCAGACAATAACATTGTCTGATTTGGAAAGAATGTATTTGCATATTATGGTGGAAAATAAGTATTTGGTCACCTACAAACAATCAAGATTTCTGACTCTCACAGACCTGTTTCTTCTTCTTTAAGAGGCTCCTCTGTCTTCCACTCATTACCTGTATTAATGGCACCTGTTTAAACTTGTTATCAGTATAAAAGACACCTGTCCACAACCTCAAACAGTCACACTCCAAACTCCACTATGGTGAAGACCAAAGAGCTGTCAAAGGACACCAGAAACAAAATTGTAGACCTGCACCAGGCTGGGAAGACTGAATCTGCAATAGGCAAGCAGCTTGATGTAAAGAAATCAACTGTGGGAGCAATAATTAGAAAATGGAAGACATACAAGACCACTGATAATCTCCCTCGATCTGGGGCTCCATGCAAGATCTCACCCCGTTGGGTCAAAATGATCACAAGAACGGTGAGCAAACATCCCAGAACCACACAGGGGGACCTAGTGAATGACCTGCAGAGAGCTGGGACCAATGTAACAAAGGCTACCATCAGTAACACACTACGCCGCCAAGGACTCAGATCCTGCAGTGCCAGACGTGTCCCCCTGCTTAAGCCAGTACATGTCCAAGCCCTTCTGAAGTATGCTAGAGAGCATTTGGATGATCCAGAAGTGGATTGGGAGAATGTCATATGGTCAGATGAAACCAAAGTCGAACTGTTTGGTAGAAACACAACTCATCGTGTTTGGAGGAGAGACAATGCTGAGTTGCAACCAAAGAACATCATACCTACTGTGAAGCATGGGGGTGGCAACATCATGCTTTGGGGCTGTTTCTCTGCAAAGGGAACAGGACGACTGATCTGTGTACATGAAAGAATGAATGGGGCCATTTATTGTGAGATTTTGAGTGCAAACCTCCTTCCATTAGCAAGGGCATTGAAGATGAAACGTGGCTGGGTCTTTCAGCATGACAATGATCCCAAACACACCGCCCAGGCAACGAAGGAGTGGCTTTATAAGAAGCATTTCAAGGTCCTGGAGTGGCCTAGCCAGTCTCCAGATCTCAACCCCATAAAAAACCTTTGGAGGGAGTTGAAAGTCTGTGTTGCCCAGCGACAGCCCCAAAACATCACTGCTCTAGAGAAGATCTGCATGCAGGAATGGGCCAACATACCAGCAACAGTGTGTGACAACCTTGTGAAGACTTACAGAAAACATTTGACCTCTGTCATTGCCAACAAAGGATATATAACAAAGTATTGAGATGAACTTTTGATATTGACCAAATACTTATTTTCCACCATAATTTGCAAATAAATTCTTTCCAAATCAGACAATGTGATTGTCTGGATTTGTTTCCACATTATGGCCTCTAGTTATCAAGCCGTCAACCTCAAATACACTGGAATTCCGCAGCGTATTTGTGGCGAGGCTGATTCGCCTTAGTTATCAAGCCCTTTACACCGCCAAAAGTAGAATTTTGTGACGTAAGCTTTGATCCGCCGGACTCAGTCCGACACAGATCGATTCTTACGTCACTCCAGATGTTCCACACACAAGTTCGGCACAATCTGACTACTTTTGGGAGTTATCAAAAAACTAGCAGGTACGCTCGGCACTTTTCCGGCCCAGCGTACCTGGCTTTCAAACCACCGTCCTGGAGGCGGCGGATCCCATAGGAATCAATGGGAGTCTGACCATAGCGAAAGTTCATGTTCGCTGCTGCCCGACATCCCATTGATTCCTATGGGAGATGTCTGCACCTAACACCCTATCATGTACCCCAAGTCTAAACACCCCTAATCTGTCCCCCCCTACACCGCCGCAAGTAAATAAATGTATTACCCCCTAAACCGCTGCTCCCGGAGCCCACCGCAAGCTACATTATACATATTAACACCTAATCTGTCCCCCCCTAATCCGCCGCACTATAATAAATTTATTAACCCCTATCCTGCCGATCCCGGACCCCGCCGCAACTAAATAAATTGTTTAACCCCTAAACTGCCGCTCCTGGACTCCGCCGCCACCTATATTAAATTTATTAACCCCTAATCTGCCCCCCCATACACCGTCGCCACCTATAATAAATTTATTAACCCCTATCCTGCCCCCCCTATACCGCCGCAACTATAATAAAATTATTAACCCCTAAACCTAAGTCTAACCCTAACCCTAACACCCCCCTAACTTAAATATTAATTAAATAAATCTAAATATTATAACTCTTATTAACTAAATTATTCCTATTTAAAACTAAACACTTACCTTTAAAATAAACCCTAATATAGCTACAATATAAATAATAATTACATTGTAGCTATTTTAGGATTTATATTTATTTTACAGGTAACTTTGTATTTATTTTAACTAGGTACAATAGCTATTAAATAGTTAATAACTATTTAATAGCTACCTAGTTAAAATAATTACAAAATTACCTGTAAAATAAATCCTAACCTAAGTTACAAATACACCTAACACTACACTATAATTAAATTAATTAAATAAATTACCTACAAATAACTACAATTAAATACAATTAAATAAACTAACTAAAGTACAAAAAATAAAAAAAAGCTAAGTTATGAAAAATAAAAAAAATAAGTTACAAACATTTCAAAAATATTACAGCAATTTTAAGCTACTTACACCTAATCTAAGCCCCCTAATAAAATAACAAATCCCCCAAAATAAAAAAATTCCCTACCCTATTCTACATTAAAAAGTTACCAGCTCTATTACCTTACCAGCCCTTAAAAGGGCCTTTTGCGGGGCATGCCCCAAAGAAAACAGCTCTTCTGCCTGTAAAATAAAAATACAACCCCCCCCAACATTAAAACCCACCACCCACATGCCCCTACTGTAACCCAAACCCCCCTTAAATAAACCTAACACTACCCCCCTGAAGATCTCCCTACCTTGAGCCGTGTTCACCCAGCTGGGCACCGATGGACCAAAAGAAGACATCCGGAGCGGCAGAAGTCTTCATCCTATCCGGGCAGAAGAGGACATCCGGACCGGCAAACATCTTCATCCATCCGACGAGGAGCGGCTCCATCTTCAAGACCTCGGGCACGGAACATCCTCTTCTCCCGACGACGAATGAAGGTTCCTTTAAGGGATATCATCCAAGATGGCGTCCCTCGAATTCCGATTGGCTAATAGGATTCTATCAGCCAATCGGAATTAAGGTAGGAAAAATCTGATTGGCTGATCCAATCAGCCAATCAGATTGAGCTCGCATTCTATTGGCCAATCGGAATTCGAGGGACGCCATCTTGGATGACGTCCCTTAAAGGAACCTTCATTCGTCGTCGGGAGAAGAGGATGTTCCGTGCCGGAGGTCTTGAAGATGGAGCCGCTCCTCGTCGGATGGATGAAGATAGAAGATGCCGCTTGGATGAAGATGTTTGCCGGTCCGGATGTCCTCTTCTGCCCAGATAGGATGAAGACTTCTGCCGCTCCGGATGTCTTCTTTTGGTCCATTGCTGCTCGGCTGAGTGAAGACGACTCAAGGTAGGGAGATCTTCAGGGGGGTAGTGTTAGGTTTATTTAAGGGGGGTTTGTGTTAGAGTAGGGGTATGTGGGTGGTGGGTTTTACTTTACAGGCAAAAGAGCTGTTTTCTTTGGGGCATGCCCCGCAAAAGGCCCTTTTAAGGGCTGGTAAGGTAATAGAGCTGGTAACTTTTTAATGTAGAATAGGGTAGGGAATTGTTTTATTTTGGGGGGATTTGTTATTTTATTAGGGGGCTTAGATTAGGTGTAAGTAGCTTAAAATTGTTGTAATTTTTTTAAAATGTTTGTAACTTATTTTTTTTATTTTTTGTAACAGCTTTTTTTTATTTTTTGTACTTTAGTTAGTTTATTTAATTGTATTTAATTGTAGTTATTTGTAATTAGTTTATTTAATTAATTTAATGATAGTGTAGTGTTAGGTTTAATTGTAACTTAGGTTAGGATTTATTTTACAGGTAATTTTGTATTTCTTTTAGCTAGGTAGTTATTAAATAGTTAATAACTATTTAATAACTATTCTAACTAGTTAAAATAAATACAAAGTTGCCTGTAAAATAAATAAAAATCCTAAAATAGCTACAATGTAATTATATATTATTAAATATTATATTATTATATTATAATTAAAGGTAAGTATTTAGTTTTAAATAGGAAAAATTAATTTAATAAGAGTTAAATTTATTTAGATGTATTTAATTAATATTTAAGTTAGGGGGGGTGTTAGGGTTAGGGTTAGACTTAGGTTTAGGGGTTAATAATTTTATTATAGTGGCGGCGGTGTAGGGGGGGCAGGATAGGGGTTAATAAATGTATTATAGGTTGCGGCGGTGTAGGGGGGGGCAGATTATGGGTTAATAAGTTTAATATAGGTGGCGGCAGGGTCCGGGAGCGGCAGTTTAGGGGTTAAACAATTTATTTAGTTGCGGCGGGGTCTGGGATCGGCAGGATAGGGGTTAATAAATTTATTATAAGTGGCGGCGGTATAGGGGGGGGCAGGATAGGGGTTAGTAGGTATAATGTAGGTGGCGGTGGGCTCCGGGAGCGGCGGTTTAGGGGTTAATACATTTATAAGAGTTGCGGCGGGGTCTAGGAGCGGCGATTTAGGGGTTAATAACTTTATTTATTTGCGGGGGGCGCCGGTATAGGGGGTAGAACAGTATAGTTAGTGTGGGTGCTTAGTGACAGCTTGTCAATAAAGCTGTCAAAAAGCCGAAGAGCAGCGAGATCGGATGAGTGATAACTATCACAGTCCACTGCTCATCGCCCCGTACTTGGTGCGCAGATTTTTGACAGATTTATTGATAACTTTGGCGAGATTTTTCAGGTCCGCGGCGGCGATGGTAGGCGAGCTTAGGCGGGCGTATTGGGCCGGCGAAGGCAGGTAAAGTAGACACGTTGATAACTAGAGGCCTATGTCTCTCATAGTTGATTATACCTATGATGAAAATTACAGGCCTCTCTCATCTTCTTAAGTGGGAGAACTTGCACAATTGGTGGCTGACTAAATACTTTTTTGCCCCACTGTATAAGGAAACTAATAAAGATATTAGCTCTGATAATTATTAGCTATGATTGGTCTCACCATATAAGGAAACTAATAAAGATATTCAGCTCTGATAATTATTAGCTATGATTGGTCTCACCATATAAGGAAACTAATAAAGATATTCAGCTCAGATAATCATTAGCTATGACTGGTCTCACCATATAAGGAAACTAATAAAGATATTAGCTCTGATAATTGTTAGCTATGGTTGGTCTCACCATATAAGGAAACTAATAAAGATATTCAGCTCTGATAATTATTAGCTATGATTGGTCTCACCATATAAGGAAACTAATAAAGATATTAGCTCTGATAATTGTTAGCTATGATTGGTCTCACCATATAAGGAAACTAATAAAGATATTCAGCTCTGATAATTATTAACTATGGTTGGTCTCACCATATAAGGAGCTAATAAAGATTCAGCTCTGATAATTATTAGCTATGATTGGTCTCACCATATAAGGAGCTAATAAAGATTCAGCTCTGATAATTATTAGCTATAATTGGTCTCACCATATAAGGAAACTAATAAAGATATTGAGCTCTGATAATCATTAGCTATGATTGGTCTCACCAAATAAGGAAACTAATAAAGATATTCAGCTTAGATAATCATTAATATTAATATTGTAATACACAGTGTGACTGTGCTACTTGTATAACTGATCCAGTTCTACCCATATGGTTTGATACTGTATCACCTTTATAACTGATCCAGTTGTTCTACCCATATGGTTTGATACTGTATCCCCCTTATAACTGAAACAGTTCTACCCATATGGTTTGATACTGTATGACTCTTATAACGGATCCAGTCATTCTACCCATATGGTTTGATACTGTATTCCCCTTATAACTTATACAGTTGTTCTACCCATATGGTTTGATACTGTATTCCCCTTATAACTGGTTCAGTTGTTATACCCATATGGTTTGATACTGTATTCCCCTTATAACTGGTCCAGTTGTTATACCCATATGGTTTGATACTGTATTCCCCTTATAACGGATCCAGTTGTTATACCCATAAGGTTTGATACTGTATTCCCCTTATAACTGGTCCAGTTGTTATACCCATATGGATTGATACTGTATCTCTTATAACTGATCCAGTTGTTATACCCATATGGTTTGATACTGTATTCCCCTTATAACTGGTCTAGTTGTTATACCCGTATGGTTTGATACTGTATCACCCTTCACTTTGTAGGTGCTACACATTTGCTAGTTACATTCATTTTGAGAATTGTTACCTTCCTATTTCTTCAATAGCCCTGGTTCACTCATGACTGGATGTGTCTACTTTCAATAAAGAAGCAAAATGAAACTCCTCGCGACTTTTTCACCTACTTAGGCAGCAGCCGTGCATATGGTCTTCAAGTTAAAAATAAAGACAATATGCATAAATTAGCATATATAATGTGCTGCTCTCCCCATTTAATATGCAAATTCCCTGAAACATTGCAGAACACCTTCTGTTCAGAGTGAATAAATTTGAATTTGCAATTAGAATAATCTTGTATAATTAATGAAAAGCGTCAATTTTGCCTCCTAAGTAATTTGATTAACATGTTGATAGGGCACTTATCAAGCTCTCTAAACCACTGGGGCTGGGCTGGATTCTGAGGGGCTTGTGAGAGTTGTTGCAAGGAGACCACAGGCCACAATGAGTCTACCAGGCCCTAATCTCATAACATGAGCTATCATTGTCAGACAGTGAAACTTTCATCTATATACAGTAAGAACATATGAACTTTATTACTAAAACTGTGAACTGTAAATAACATTAAAGAGTAACAATGTAACAAATATGCAATATATATATATAGTGCTCCCCATAAAAACATAACATGCCGAACATAAATTAATTAAATGATAATTTGTGCAACAAATATTGAAATAAATAAATATTAGGTCGTTTTAGCTTAATATTGGCTTAAATTGTAGCTGGGTGGTCAGTAAAATAAGCAGAGTGGTGTGCCCAAATTACAAGTGGAGCAGTATTTAACACTCCTGCTGTTCTAACTCTGCTAGAAGCTTTCTGCACACATCAGGCTTAGCGCTCATATTACAAGCTGAAAGTAAACTGTTCTTGCACAAGCAACTAACCCAATGCATGTAAAAAGTCGAACTTAGAATATCGCACGTGCGATAACGCATTCCCCTATAGAAGTCAATGGAGCAAAAAAAAAGTGGCACACACCCTACTTGCGAGCAAACCAGATTGCATTTTCTCAAGTGCGCTAACCCAACATCAAAATATGAATATTTCACATTCCAATGTTCTTCACATAACAGAATATGTTCATATATATACAGAAATATGTATACCTGTTTTCATCTACTTGACTGCAAAGGGCTCCAATGTCTATATACATATGTATTTATGTGTTTTTATGTTTATATATATATGTCTGTAAATACATATATACACATACATACATATACATATTAAGACATGCATATATATATTTATGTATCTCTATGTTAAATTCCTTTGCCTGTCTTTTTTTTCTAACACCTGAGACCTTAAATCTTTGAGCCCTTATAACTTTTTTGTGCTTTTTTTAAAAAATAATTTTTATTATATGGTGTTATGAGTGTAAATGTACTTTGTAATGTATTTTTTTTATGTGTTTTGTGCAAAAAAAATTTTTCGTAAAACCGTTAACCAGAGAGATTGAGCGCACACATTTGAATTTACTTTCAAATTGAGTGGTAAACCCAACGAGCGCAAACATTTGCAATAAAGCCTTTTTCGCTTCTAAGTAATTGTTAGCGCTCCACTTGTAATTGTGTCTGTTTTCATTCATAGTTGAGTCGCGTGGCCTTGTTTTCACGTCGAAAGTAACACTTTTTGGCTACAAGTGAAAACCACTTCTGATCAGACCTCTCTGGACACAAGATGGGTGTACCAGGGTCCCACTCGTTTCTGCCAATTCTGGTCTGATGGCACGGGACATCTTCTTGTGAAGGGATGTAAGAATTATGTATTTCACTAAGTTTCCTTGGCCGACCACTGCTTCTACCGTCCTCAACGTTGTCCTTTTCTTTGTGTTTCTTCAGAATAGTTTGGGCAGCACATCTAGAAACCCGTCTGCCTTGAAATGTCTACATGGGAGAAGCCTTACAGTATAACTACCCTGTGTCCTGTTGCTGTGCTCAGTCTTGCTATGGTGTAGGAAAAAATGTCTACATGGGAGAAGCCTTACAGTATAAATACCCTGTGTCTTGTTTCTGTGCTCAGTCTTGCTATGGTGTAGGACAAAATGTCTACATGGGAGAAGCCTTAAAGTATAACTACCCTGTGTCTTGTTTCTGTGCTCAGTCTTGCTATGGTGTAGGACAAAATGTCTACATGGGAGAAGCCTTACAGTATAACTACCCTGTGTCTTGTTGCTTTGCTCAGTCTTGCTATGGTGTAGGACAAAATGTCTACATGGGAGAAGCCTTACAGTATAACTACCCTGTGTCTTGTTGCTGTGCTCAGTCTTGCTATGGTGTAGGACAAAATGTCTACATGGGAGAAGCCTTACAGTATAACTACCCTATGTCTTGTTGCTGTGCTCAGTCTTGCTATGGTGTAGGACAAAATGTCTACATAGGAGAAGCCTTACAAGTATAACTACCCTGTGTCTTGTTGCGGTGCTCAGTCTTGCTATGGTGTAGGACAAAATGTCTACATGGGAGAAGCCTTACAGTATAAATACCCTGTGTCTTGTTTCTGTGCTCAGTCTTGCTATGGTGTAGGACAAAATGTCTACATGGGAGAAGCCTTAAAGTATAACTACCCTGTGTCTTGTTGCTGTGCTCAGTCTTGCTATGGTGTAGGACAACATGTCTACATGGGAGAAGCCTTACAATATAACTACCCTGTGTCTTGTTGCTGTGCTCAGTCTTGCTATGGTGTAGGACAAAATGTCTACATGGGAGAAACCTTACAGTATAACTACCCTGTGTCTTGTTGCTGTGCTCAGTCTTGCTAGGGTGTAGGACAAAATGTCTACATGGGAGAAGCCTTACAGTATAACTACCCTGTGTCTTGTTGCTGTGCTCAGTCTTGCTATGGTGTAGGACAAAATGTCTACATGGGAGAAGCCTTACAGTATAAATACCCTGTGTCTTGTTTCTGTGCTCTGTCTTGCTATGGTGTAGGACAAAATGTCTACATGGGAGAAGCCTTAAAGTATAACTACCCTGTGTCTTGTTTCTGTGCTCAGTCTTGCTATGGTGTAGGACAAAATGTCTACATGGGAGAAGCCTTACAGTATAACTACCCTGTGTCTTGTTGCTGTGCTCAGTCTTGCTATGGTGTAGGACAAAATGTCTACATGGGAGAAGCCTTACAGTATAACTACCCTGTGTCTTGTTGCTGTGCTCAGTCTTGCTATGGTGTAGGACAAAATGTCTACATGGGAGAAGCCTTACAGTATAACTACCCTATGTCTTGTTGCTGTGCTCAGTCTTGCTATGGTGTAGGACAAAATGTCTACATAGGAGAAGCCTTACAAGTATAACTACCCTGTGTCTTGTTGCGGTGCTCAGTCTTGCTATGGTGTAGGACAAAATGTCTACATGGGAGAAGCCTTACAGTATAAATACCCTGTGTCTTGTTTCTGTGCTCAGTCTTGCTATGGTGTAGGACAAAATGTCTACATGGGAGAAGCCTTAAAGTATAACTACCCTGTGTCTTGTTGCTGTGCTCAGTCTTGCTATGGTGTAGGACAAAATGTCTACATGGGAGAAGCCTTACAATATAACTACCCTGTGTCTTGTTGCTGTGCTCAGTCTTGCTATGGTGTAGGACAAAATGTCTACATGGGAGAAGCCTTACAGTATAACTACCTGTTACAGAAGCATTAGTTATTTTGTTGTGAAGAACTTATTTCCCAGCAGCAATGCCTGAACCAGCCAAGCCAGCGCCTAAGAAGGACTCCAAGAAAACTGTAACAAGTATCATTTCATAAAGTGTTAACTCTGTTCAGTTTTGAGAAAACTATTTTCTGAGGCAGGTTTCCTAGCATATTGTGTACTGTAATTAAGTTTATGTGATAAGCATTCACTGCTAGGTGATAAGAAGGACTCAATTGTTTTCTTGTGTGTACTTGTTATCTGCGGTGGCCTGTCCAAGGGCGTTGTCTAAATGTGTGATGGGGGATTTTATGCTTCCCCCCCTGGGAGTGCCCTGTGTGCATGTAACCTAAATAAAAAGCAGGCTGGGCATCCCAGTCCTCAGTTCTTTGTTGTCCCTCAATCGCAGCGTTGACTCGTTTTTGTGGGCAGAAGGGTATCCTAGCTGTACTACAGCTAAGGGGGATTATTCTACATTTGCGAGACTCATATAGAATACTATGGAAAGCAGCTTCTCCCCTCTTCAGCAATAGGAATCCAGGCTACTAAGCGGTCCATCTCTCAGCGAGACTAAGGGTAACCGTAACATTTGGCGGCAGCGGTGGGATTTTTCCTGGATTTCCTAGGAGAGGTACAGAACGGATGGAGAGCGCTTACGAAAAATTGAAGCGTACAACCCTAAAGGATTTACTTGAAAGCAGAGGGGGGTACGCCAGCAACCGGCCGAGGAGAGAGCTGATTGCAGAATTGACCGAACTGGATCAGAGCTTCACAATGGCGGAAACACCGACCACGATTAGTGACGAAAAAAATAGGATTGTTCGGGAGAGGCTCTCACTGTACGGGCCGAACCCCTCCATGGAATTGGTACAGCAGTTGATGGCGGAAGCGGACAAGGATATACGAGAGACTCGAGCCCACAAACTCAACCTAGCGAACGCACACCGCAATGCTGAAGCCCCGCAGGTAATCATCCCTGTCGAAAATGCTGGGAGGCCCAAGATACCCTATGCGGCATTTCGACCCTTCCTAGAGAGCGAGACAGGGATTGATGAATATTTGGCGGACTTCGAAAGGCAATGTGCCCTGCACCAAATTCCCAACAGGGAGTGGCCCACGATATTGTCTGGGAAACTATCCGGGCGAACCCTGGAAGCCTTTCGTACTCTGGGTGCTGAGGAAGTGACACAGTATGAGCTAGTTAAGGAGACACTGTTGCGACGGTACGCTGTAACTCCGGACGCGTATCGCCGACAGTTTCGGGGCACGAAAAAGAAGCCTAACGATACCCATATGGAATGGGCGCACCGAATGCGGAGAGCGGCAAATCACTGGATGAGCGGAAGTAAAACGGTGACTGGTTAGGAAATTTTACAATTGTTTCTCTTAGAACATTTTTATAATGGCATGGAACAGCAAGGGAAGGAATGGCTGCGAGACAGGCGACCTTCTACCTTAGAAGAAGCAGCCAAATTGGCCGATGAACATTATGACTCCCGTCTTCACGAACCCAGAGAGGTTTACTGTGCACCCCCTCGTGCTGAATTCCGAGCCCCGGTGCCCGCAGGGCCCGCCCGACACTCAGGACCACCCAATAACAGCTCTGAGCTTCCCAGACCGACTTGCACCGATGCAAGCAACCAGGGCATTTCATGGCTAGCTGCCCCCTTAATACGCACCAGACACCCAGGAATTACAATTACCCCTCTGGGGCATATCGTCCGGCCCGGACCCTCTGTGTTAACCAAGAGGCCCCTATGGAGGAATATTTGGGGCCGCTTCACAAGGCGGACCCTGTATATGCTGCCTCAGATAACCGCCAGCACCATCGGCAGAAGGTATGGCTCAAGGGGCGATCTACCGAGGGATTGAGAGACACAGGGGCTACTATCACGCTGGTACAGAGTCATTTGGTGCCGGAGCACAAGCGATCTGGACAGACTGTGGCCGTTAGAGTGGCGGGGGGGGGATGTGTACAAAATTCCAACAGCTAAAGTGCATCTTGATTGGGGAGCGGGAAAGGGGGCTGTGAACATGGGCATAATGGATAATTTACCTGCCGAAGTACTATTGGGCAACGATTTGGGCCCCATGACTTCTGCCTATGCTCCAGTATGCAATAACGAGGTGGACCCAGTGACTACACGGGCCCAAGCCCGTACGGAGCGAGAACTCTCACCAGTGCGGGAGACACAGGTAAGACCTACCCCGACCTTGCCTGACATGTTAGGCCCCATACCCTGGGACACCCCAGATGCTTTCGAGACAGAGTCTAAGACTGACCCGACCTTACAAAAGTACCGGGAACGAGCAGAGACCGGAGGGGGCGGGGCAGATAACGAAACATTCTTATGGGAAAAAGGGAAACTATACAGCTGGACAGAGAAAAGGGGACAGCGTAGGCGACAGCTGGTAGTGCCCCACAAATACCGTCAAGAAATCCTCAAGATAGGCCACGACATCCCCTTAGCAGGCCACCTAGCCGTAACCCGTACCCTACACCGCATTACTCACACGTTCTTTTGGCCAGGGGTACACGCTGACGTTAGAACTTACTATAACACCTGCGATGTGTGTCAACGAGTAGGAAGGCGAGGCGATCACCCTAAAGCCCATCTAGTAAATATGCCCATTGTAGAGGAACCCTTCAGCCGGGTTGCTATTGACCTAGTGGGACCACTGGCTACCCCTAGTCCCTCCGGTAAGCGCTACATTCTTACCATAGTGGACTACGCTACCAGGTACCCAGAGGCTGTCGCCCTATCCAACATACAAGCGGATACGGTAGCGAATGCACTAGTACAGGTGTTCTCCCGGGTAGGATTTCCAAAAGAAATCCTATCTGACCGAGGCACCCAATTTACGGCTGAATTGACCCAACAACTCTGGCAGGTTTGCAAAATTAAGTCCCTCCTGAGCTCCCCATACCACCCCCAGACAAACGGGCTGTGTGAGAGGTTCAATGGGACCCTCAAGCAAATGCTCAAGACGTTCACTCAGGAATACCGAGACTGGGAACGCTTCCTGCCGCACCTCCTTTTTGCTTATCGGGAGGTGCCCCAGGAAACGATAGGGTTCTCTCCCTTCGAGTTGCTCTACGGAAGAAAGGTACGGGGACCCCTAAACCTGATCCGGGAGCACTGGGAGGGAGAGATGGAGACTGACGGTGTCTCCATTGTGCCATACATGCTGGAACTCAGGGACCGAATGGAGCAATTAGCCAAATCCATGCGGGCTAATCTCCAGTCGGCCCAGAGAAGACAGAAAGTATGGTACGATCGGGGGGCCCGAAAGAGAATCTTTACCATAGGACAAAAGGTGTTAGTACTTAAGCCAGTGAAGAAAGACAAATTGCAGGCGTCCGGGCAGGGCCCCTACCAGATCGTAGAGAAAAGGGGAGACACCACTTATGTGATAGCTAGCTGCCACGACAACAATCTTAGAAAGACATTCCATGTAAACATGCTCAAGGAATATTTTGAGCGACCAGAGAACGTGACGGCCGTATGTTGTTCCCCTCAGGAAGGCCCCGACAGTCTACCCATTCCAGACCTATTAGAAAAGAGTCTCCCCACAGGTATAGTGGCTCAGGTTCAGATAGGAGACCGACTTAGCCCCACTGAAAGGGAGCAGCTCAACCAACTCCTACAGTCCAAACACCTCACCTTCTCCCTGAAGCCAGGGTACACTACTTTAACCACCCACCAGGTAGATACTCCGGGACAAGCTCCCTTGCGCCAGGCTCTGTACCGAATCCCCGAAGCAGTTAGGATAGGAATGAAGAAGGAGATCGCCGAGATGCTCCACCTCAGGGTAATTGAGCACTCCGATAGTCCCTGGGCCTCCCCAGTTGTCTTGGTGCCCAAGAAAGATGGGACCACCCGGTTCTTCATAGACTATCGGAGGCTCAATGAAAAGCCCGTGACGGACGCTTACCCTATGCCCAGGGTAGACGAGCTACTCGATCGTATAGCCAGGGGAAATTACCTGACCACTATTGACCTCTGCAAAGGTTACTGGCAGATTCTCCTGGCCCCGGAGGCTATCCCCAAGTCGGCATTCGTCACCCCATTCGGCTTATATCAGTTTAGGGTAATGCCGTTTGGGATGAAGAATGCCCCAGCTACATTCCAGCGCTTGGTGGATAGAGTTTTGCTTGCGCCTACCTGGACGACATAGCAATCCACAGTGAGTCCTGGGAGGACCACTTAGCTCACGTAGGAATGGTTGTGGATCAGATCCGGGCTGCTGGCCTGACTCAGAAGCCAGAAAAATGCCACTTTGGGATGGCCGAGGTACAGTACCTGTGTCACCGGGTGGGGTGTTTAAAGCAGCGACCAGAGCCGGCCAAGATAGAAGCTGTCGCCAATTGGCCCACCCCCATCACTAAGACTCAGGTCCTAGCCTTCCTGGGCACGGCAGGGTACTATAGACGGTTCGTACCAGACTACAGCACACTTGCCAAACCCCTGACTGACTTGACCAAGAAGAACTTACCTCGACAGGTCCTGTGGTCTCCCCACTGTGAAACGGCTTTCCAGGCTCTCAAAAATGCTCTAATTAACGGTCCTGTCTTGGCGGCTCCAGCCCTTAACAAACGTTTTATCGTCCATACAGATGCTTCCATGTTCGGGCTGGGAGCCGTCCTCAGCCAAGTAGGCGAAGATGGAGGGGAGCATCCAGTTGCCTACATCAGCCGGAAGCTCCTGCCCCGCGAAGTCAGCTATGCAGCGGTCGAAAAGGAGTGTTTGGCTTTGGTGTGGGCACTAAAGAAATTGACTCCCTATTTATATGGGCAGGAGTTCACTCTGGTCACCGACCATAACCCGTTGGTGTGGCTGAACCGGGTCTCTGGAGATAACGGCAGGCTATTACGTTGGAGTTTATCGTTGCAACCCTTCAATTTCACCATTACTTACAGACCTGGGAAACAGAATGGCAACGCCGACGGGTTGTCCAGACAAACCGACCTCAGCCCCGCATAACCAGCGGTCTGGACAGCCTTGGGCCTAGATTTAGAGTTCGGCGGTAGCCGTGAAAACCAGCGTTAGAGGCTCCTAACGCTGGTTTTAGGCTACCGCCGGTATTTGGAGTCAGTGATTAAAGGGTCTAACGCTCACTTTTCAGCCGCGACTTTTCCATACCGCAGATCCCCTTACGTCAATTGCGTATCCTATCTTTTCAATGGGATCTTTCTAACGCTGGTATTTAGAGTCGTTTCTGAAGTGAGCGTTAGAGCTCTAACGACAAAACTCCAGCCGCAGGAAAATAGCAGGAGTTAAGAGCTTTCTGGGCTAATGCCGGTTCATAAAGCTCTTAACTACTGTACCCTAAAGTACACTAACACCCATAAACTACCTATGTACCCCTAAACCGAGGTCCCCCCACATCGCCGCCACTCGATTAAAAATTTTTAACCCCTAATCTGCCAACCGCCAACTACGTTATACTTATGTACCCCTAATCTGCTGCCCCTAACCCCGCCGACCCCTGTATTATATTTATTAACCCCTAACCTGCCCCCCACAACGTCGCCGCCAGCTACTTACACTTATTAACCCCTAATCTGCCGACCGCAAAGCGCCGCCACCTACGTTATCCTTATGTACCCCTAATCTGCTGCCCCTAACACCGCCGACCCCTATATTATATTTATTAACCCCTAATCTGCCCCCCTCAACGTCGCCGACACCTGCCTACACTTATTAACCCCTAATCTGCCGACCGGACCTGAGCGCTACTATAATAAATGTATTAACCCCTAACCCGCCTCACTAACCCTATCATAAATAGTATTAACCCCTAATCTGCCCTCCCTAACATCGCCGACACCTACCTTCAATTATTAACCCCTAATCTGACGACTGGATCTCACCGCTACTCTAATAAATGGATTAACCCCTAAAGCTAAGTCTAACCCTAACACTAACACCCCCCTAACTTAAATATAATTTAAATCTAACGAAATTAATTAACTCTTATTAAATAAATTATTCCTATTTAAAGCTAAATACTTACCTGTAAAATAAATCCTAATATAGCTACAATATAAATTATAATTATATTGTAGCTATTTTAGGATTAATATTTATTTTACAGGTAACTTTGTAATTATTTTAACCAGGTACAATAGCTATTAAATAGTTAAGAACTATTTAATAGTTACCTAGTTAAAATAATAACAAATTTACCTGTAAAATAAATCCTAACCTAAGTTATAATTAAACCTAACACTACCCTATCAATAAATTAATTAATTAAACTACCTACAATTACCTACAATTAACCTAACACTACACTATCAATAAATAAATTAAATACAATTGCTACAAATAACTACAATTACATAAACTAACTAAAGTACAAAAAATAAAAAAGAACTAAGTTACAAAAAATAAAAAAATATTTACCAACATTAGAAAAATATTACAACAATTTTAAACTAATTACACCTACTCTAAGCCCCCTAATAAAATAACAAAGACCCCCAAAATAAAAAAATTTCCTACCCTATTCTAAATTAATAAATGTAAAAGCTCTTTTACCTTACCAGCCCTGAACAGGGCCCTTTGCGGGGCATGCCCCAAGAAAATCAGCTCTTTTGCCTGTAATAAAAAACATACAATACCCCCCCCCAACATTACAACCCACCACCCACATACCCCTAATCTAACCCAAAGCCCCCTTAAATAAACCTAACACTAAGCCCCTGAAGATCTTCCTACCTTGTCTTCACCATCCAGGTATCACCGATCCGTCCTGGCATCCGGTGCTGAAGAGGTCCAGAAGAGGCTCCAAAGTCTTCCTCCTATCCGGCAAGAAGAGGACATCCGGACCGGCAAACATCTTCTCCAAGCAGCATCTTCGATCTTCTTCCATCCGGTGCGGAGCGGGTCCATCTTGAAGCAGCCGACGCGGATCCATCCTCTTCTTCCGTTGTCTCCCGACGAATGACGGTTCCTTTAAGGGACGTCATCCAAGATGGCGTCCCTCGAATTCCGATTGGCTGATAGGATTCTATCAGCCAATCGGAATTAAGGTAGGAATATTCTGATTGGCTGATGGAATCAGCCAATCAGAATCAAGTTCAATCCGATTGGCTGATCCAATCAGCCAATCAGATTGAGCTCGCATTCTATTGGCTGTTCCGATCAGCCAAACGCAGTTAATTTTATGGTGCGGCCAGAAAAAAGCCCGCGGAGCGTTAACAGCCCATCTACCGCCAAACTCCAAATCTAGGCCTTGGTCTGCCCCGAAAAGGGGTCAGACCGTGTCTGCCAGAGTGTTCCACAGAAAGGGAGCACTGTTACAGAAGCATTAGTTATTTTGTTGTGAAGAACTTATTTCCCAGTAGCAATGCCTGAACCAGCCAAGCCAGCGCCTAAGAAGGACTCCAAGAAAACTGTAACAAGTATAATTTCATAAAGGGTTAACTCTGTTCAGTTTTGAGAAAACTATTTTCTGAGGCAGGTTTCCTAGCATATTGTGTACTGTAATTAAGCTTATGTGATAAGCATTCACTGCTAGGTGATAAGAAGGACTCAATTGTTTTCTTGTGTGTACTTGTTATCTGCGGTGGCCTGTCCAAGGGCGTTGTCTAAATGTGTGATGGGGGATTTTATGCTTCCCCCCCTTGGGAGTGCCCTGTGTGCATGTAACCTAAATAAAAAGCAGGCTGGGCATCCCAGTCCTCAGTTCTTGGTTGTCCCTCAATCGCAGCGTTGACTCGTTTTTGTGGGCAGAAGGGTATCCTAGCTGTACTACAGCTAAGGGGGATTATTCTACATTTGCGAGACTCATATAGAATACTATGGAAAGCAGCTTCTCCCCTCTTCAGCAATAGGAATCCAGGCTACTAAGCGGTCCATCTCTCAGCGAGACTAAGGGTAACCGTAACACTACCCTGTGTCTTGTTGCTGTGCTCAGTCTTGCTATGGTGTAGGACAAAATGTCTACATGGGAGAAGCCTTACAGTATAACTACCCTGTGTCTTGTTGCTGTGCTCAGTCTTGCTATGGTGTAGGACAAAAAGTCTACATTGGAGAAGCCTTACAGTATAACTACTCTGTGCCTTGTTGCTGTGCTCAGTCTTGCTAGGGTGTAGGACAAACTGTCTACATGGGAGAAGCCTTACAGTATAACTACCCTGTGTCTTGTTGTTGTGCTCAGTCTTGCTAGGGTGTAGGACAAAATGTCTACATGGGAGATGCCTTACAGTATAACTACCCTGTGTCTTGTTGCTGTGCTCAGTCTTGCTATGGTGTAGGACAAAATATCTACAAGGGAGAAGCCTTACAGTATAACTACCCTGTGTCTTGTTGTTGTGCTCAGTCTTGCTATGGTGTAGGACAAAATGTCTACATGGGAGAAGCCTTACAGTATAACTACCCTGTGTCTTGTTGCTGTGCTCAGTCTTGCTATGGTGTAGGACAAAATTTCTACATGAGAGAAGCCTTACAGTATAACTACCCTGTGTCTTGTTGCTGTGCTCAGTCTTGCTATGGTGTAGGACAAAATGTCTACATGGGAGAAGCCTTACAGTATAACTACCCTGTGTCCTGTTGCTGTGCTCAGCCTTGCTATGGTGTAGGACAAAATGTCTACATGGGAGAAGCCTTACAGTATAACTACCCTGTGTCTTGTTGCTGTGCTCAGTCTTGCTATGGTGTAGGACAAAATGTCTACATGGGAGAAGCCTTACAGTATAACTACCCGTGTCTTGTTGTTGTGCTCAGTCTTGCTATGGTGTAGGACAAAATGTCTACATGGGAGAAGCTTTACAGTATAACTACCCTGTGTCTTGTTGCTGTGCTCAGTCTTGCTATGGTGTAGGACATAATGTCTACATGGGAGAAGCCTTACAGTATAACTACCCTGTGTCTTGTTGCTGTGCTCAGTCTTGCTATGGTTAAGGACAAAATGTCTACATGGGAGAAGCCTTACAGTATAACTACCCTGTGTCTTGTTGCTGTGCTCAGTCTTGCTATGGTGTAGGACAAAATGTCTACATGGGAGAAGCCTTACAGTATAACTACCCTGTGTCTTGTTGCTGTGCTCAGTCTTGCTATGGTGTAGGACAAAATGTCTACATGGGAGAAGCCTTACAGTATAACTACCCTGTGTCCTGTTGCTGTGCTCAGTCTTGCTATGGTTAAGGACAAAATGTCTACATGGGAGAAGCCTTACAGTATAACTACCCTGTGTCTTGTTGCTGTGCTCAGTCTTGCTATGGTGTAGGACAAAATGTCTACATGGGAGAAGCCTTACAGTATAACTACCCTGTGTCTTGTTGCTGTGCTCAGTCTTGCTATGGTGTAGGACAAAATGTCTACATGAGAGAAGCCTTACAGTATAACTACCCTGTGTCTTGTTGCTGTGCTCAGTCTTGCTATGGTGTAGGACAAAATATCTACATGGGAGAAGCCTTACAGTATAACTACCCTGTGTCTTGTTGCTGTGCTCAGTCTTGCTATGGTGTAGGACAAAATGTCTACATGGGAGAAGCCTTACAGTATAACTACCCTGTGTCTTGTTGCTCTGCTCAGTCTTGCTATGGTGTAGGACAAAATATCTACAAGGGAGAAGCCTTACAGTATAACTACCCTGTGTCTTGTTGCTGTGCTCAGTCTTGCTATGGTGTAGGACAAAATGTCTACATGGGAGAAGCCTTACAGTATAACTACCCTGTGTCCTGTTGCTGTGCTCAGTCTTGCTATGGTGTAGGACAAAATGTCTACATGGGAGAAGCCTTACAGTATAAATACCCTGTGTCTTGTTTCTGTGCTCAGTCTTGCTATGGTGTAGGACAAAATGTCTACATGGGAGAAGCCTTAAAGTATAACTACCCTGTGTCTTGTTTCTGTGCTCAGTCTTGCTATGGTGTAGGACAAAATGTCTACATGGGAGAAGCCTTACAGTATAACTACCCTGTGTCTTGTTGCTTTGCTCAGTCTTGCTATGGTGTAGGACAAAATGTCTACATGGGAGAAGCCTTACAGTATAACTACCCTGTGTATTGTTGCTGTGCTCAGTCTTGCTATGGTGTAGGACAAAATGTCTACATGGGAGAAGCCTTACAGTATAACTACCCTATGTCTTGTTGCTGTGCTCAGTCTTGCTATGGTGTAGGACAAAATGTCTACATAGGAGAAGCCTTACAAGTATAACTACCCTGTGTCTTGTTGCGGTGCTCAGTCTTGCTATGGTGTAGGACAAAATGTCTACATGGGAGAAGCCTTACAGTATAACTACCCTGTGTCTTGTTGCTGTGCTCAGTCTTGCTATGGTGTAGGACAAGATGTCTACATGGGAGAAGCCTTACAGTATAACTACCCTGTGTCTTGTGGTTGTGCTCAGTCTTGCTATGGTGTAGGACAAAATGTCTACATGGGAGAAGCCTTACAGTATAACTACCCTGTGTCTTGTTGCTGTGCTCAGTCTTGTTATGGTGTAGGACAAAATGTCTACATGGGAGAAGCCTTACAGTATAACTACCCTGTGTCTTGTTGTTGTGCTCAGTCTTGTTATGGTGTAGGACAAAATGTCTACATGGGAGAAGCCTTACAGTATAACTACCCTGTGTCCTGTTGCTGTGCTCAGTATTGCTATGGTGTAGGACAAAATGTCTACATGGCAGAAGCCTTACAGTATAACTACCCTGTGTCTTGTTGCTGTGCTCAGTCTTGCTATGGTGTAGGACAAAATGTCTACATGGGAGAAGCCTTACAGTATAACTACCCTGTGTCTGGTTGCTGTGTTCAGTCATGCTATGGTGTAGGACAATATGTCTACATGGGAGAAACCTTACAGTATAACTACCCTGTGTCTTGTTGCTGTGCTCAGTCTTGCTATGGTGTAGGACAAAATGTCTACATGGGAGAAACCTTATAGTATAACTACCCTGTGTCTTGTTGCTGTGCTCAGTCTTGCTATGGTGTAGGACAAAATATCTACATGGGAGAAGCCTTACAGTATAACTACCATGTGTCTTGTTGCTGTGCTCAGTCTTGCTAGGGTGTAGGATAAAATGTCTACATGGGAGAAGCCTTACAGTATCACTACCCTGTGTCTTGTTGCTGTGCTCAGTCTTGCTAGGGTGTAGGACAAAAAGTCTACATGGGAGAAGCCTTACAGTATAACTACCCTGTGTCTTGTTGCTGTGCTCAGTCTTGCTATGGTGTAGGACAAAATGTCTACATGGGAGAAGCCTTACAGTATAACTACCCTATGTCTTGTTGCTGTGCTCAATCTTGCTATGGTGTAGGACAAAATATCTACATGGGAGAAGCCTTACAGTATAACTACCCTGTGTCTTGTTGCTGTGCTCAGTCTTGCAATGGTGTAGGACAAAATGTCTACATGGGAGAAGCCTTACAGTATAACTACCCTGTGTTTTGTTGCTGTGCTCAGTCTTGCTATGGTGTAGGACAAAATGTCTACATGGGAGAAGCCTTACAGTATAACTACCCTGTGTCTTGTTGCTGTGCTCAGTCTTGCTATGGTGTAGGACAAAATGTCTACATGGGAGAAACCTTACAGTATAACTACCCTGTGTCTTGTTGCTGTGCTCAGTCTTGCTATGGTGTAGGACAAAATGTCTACATGGGAGAAGCCTTACAGTATAACTACCCTGTGTCTTGTGGTTGTGCTCAGTCTTGCTATGGTGTAGGACAAAATGTCTACATGGGAGAAGCCTTACAGTATAACTACCCTGTGTCTTGTTGCTGTGCTCAGTCTTGTTATGGTGTAGGACAAAATGTCTACATGGGAGAAGCCTTACAGTATAACTACCCTGTGTCTTGTTGTTGTGCTCAGTCTTGTTATGGTGTAGGACAAAATGTCTACATGGGAGAAGCCTTACAGTATAACTACCCTGTGTCCTGTTGCTGTGCTCAGTATTGCTATGGTGTAGGACTAGGCTTACCAGAAGTCCCACTTTTACTGGGATTGTCCCGGTTTGGAGGCGCTGTCCCAGTGTCCCACCCAGTTGTTCAGTCTGTCCCAGTAGGGTTGCCACCTCTGGGTTTCAAATTATGTATCCGTGTTTAAGACCGCCTGAAACCCGGATACATTATTCAAAATGACTGCACTATGACTCTCCAGCATAGTTGGATGCTGGTACGTTGTTACATACAGCCCTGCTTAGCTTAGAGTCTGTGTCCTTCAAAGTTTGCATTTAGTAATACAGGCTGAGTGAGCAGCATAGGGTTTTTTAATTTTGTAGGGCTACTTGGTTTATTTTTCTAAGAATTTAACACCCCCCCCGACCCCTGGTGACATCACCGGTGATACACATTTAGGGGAATCATATGGGTATGACCAGGAAGTGCAGACAGGCAGGATTGGCGTGGACCTTGCTTTACTTCATGCAGAATAGCATTTTGGCTGTAATCTTCCTGCATTATGGTATAGAGTAGCCTCTTAAACAGCTTTAGCAGGTATGTGTTTCTTTTTTACTTATTTCATTCAATGTTGCATTTATGCCTTATAAGTATTTGGCTCTGTTCCTTAATTAGACACATAAAACACATATTACACTGCAGATATTAAATTGTGTGATGTATACGCTTTTCACTATTTTATGAAATTGATAATTATAATTGATGTTTGGCATTATTTAGAATCTGAAATTTAGATGAATGATTTATTTGCTCATGTTGTGTATGGGTTGCCATGACAACGTAATGGTGCCTTTTTCACTAGGGGGTGGTGTTATGGTCTATTTAAACTGTGTGAGTCACTTGTTTGACTGAGGAAGGGTAGAGTATCCACAAAACATTACGCATATAAAAGCTACTACTTTAAAAGGACCGGTAATAGCCACGCCCCCTTGACCACACCCCTGGCCACACCCCCACGGGCACCACACCAGGTGGTCCCAGTTTCACCTCTAAAAATTATGGTAAGCCTATGTAGGACAAAATGTCTACAGGGCAGAAGCCTTACAGTATAACTACCCTGTGTCTTGTTGCTGTGCTCAGTCTTGCTATGGTGTAGGACAAAATGTCTACATGGGAGAAGCCTTACAGTATAACTACCCTGTGTCTTGTTGCTGTGTTCAGTCATGCTATGGTGTAGGACAAAATGTCTACATGGGAGAAACCTTACAGTATTATGGTGTTTGTTGTGATATTATAATATATAATGCTTTCTTCCTAGTTTGTGCTCTGACTTGTAAATGTATATAATTGTTGCAAGGAAGCAGGGGCGGGGACAGTGTTGTTGGAGGAGGAACCAGGAAATAAAGTGTGTAGTGAGTTGCTGTATAAATGGACTCTGTGTCAGATATATTTCCAAACCACCTGGATTTACAAACACTACATTTTGGCGACGAGGATTATGTTTGAACCCTATTGCTTTGTCTCAGCAAACAGTGAGTAACCTGCTGCAATACACACACAAGAATGGCTGCATGTAATGAATACAACTTCCCTGTGTTTAACTCTGATGCAGAACTTAGCTCAGTAGGCCCAAGATGGCTAAAATGGATTCAGAGATTTGAAAATTATCTTATTGCTTTGGATGTTACTGATGCAAACAGAAAAAAGGCTTTACTGCTTCATTTAGCTGGAGAAAAAGTGTATGACATTTATGATACCTTGTCTGCAACCACTGACTCATACAATGATGTTAAAGATAAACTGACAACATATTTTCTCCCTAAAAAGAACACTCAGTATGAAATATACACATTCAGACAGTCAACACAACAGGGTGATGAACCTTTAGATGCATTTCAAACCAGGTTACGTTTACTAGCAAAGAATTGTGAGTTTTCTAATGTTGAAAATGAGATTAAAGCACAGATAATACAAAGCTGCACTTCTTCAAAACTTAGGAAATATGCACTGAGACAATCTGAACTATCTTTAAAAGATTTGCTTGATTATGGCAGAACATTAGAAATTGCTGACAGGCAAGCTGCAAGCATAGAAAATAGATCTACTGAAGATCAGTTTATTACAAATAGAGTTCAAAAAGACATTTCAACAGTACAGCCTACAAGAAAGAAAGAGACCTCATGTGTGTTATGCAGGAACTGTGGGGGTTTCTATCCACATAATGGGACTTGTCCTGCAAGGAATAAGCAATGCAGGGCATGTGGGAAATTTAATCACTTTGCAAAGCAATGTAGAACAAAACTGTATCAAATACCTCAATCACATACTGAGCCACATACATCAGAACAGTGGAAAGTAAATCTAGTCAGATCTCCTGATCAAAAAGGACAATATTCAAACAATGATGACAAATATGTATTTGTAGTAAACAACATGTGTAACCTAACTCAGCCACAAGTTGATGTACTCATTAATGACACTAAAATCACTGCATTGATTGATTCAGGATCTGCTGTCAATTTAGTGGGTGAACAAACATTTCACATGTTAAAACCACAACCGCAGTTATTACAGAGTAAAATAAATATATATGCATATGGATCAACTAAACCCCTTAATGTCATTGGTAAATTTACAGCCACATGTGCATTTAAACACAACAAAACAGCAACTATGTTTTATGTTGTAAAGGGTCAAAATTCTTCTCTTCTGAGTTTTGAAACTTCATCCAGTTTGGGACTTATAAAGCTTATGAATGCAATTTCACCTAGAAAGGACACAGGATCTGTAGCAGATCGGTTAGTACAGCAGTATTCCCATTTGTTTAATGGCATTGGTAAATTGAAAGATTTTCAAGTACAGCTGCATATTAATCCACATATAAAACCTGTAATACAACCACATAGAAGAATTCCATTTCATCTAAGGCACAAGGTTGATGCTGAACTCAGGAACCTTGAAACACAAGGAATCATCGAAAGAGTGCAGGGGCCAACTCCATGGGTCTCCCCAATAGTATCAATGCCAAAACCCAAAGACCCAAATAGTGTAAGAATTTGCATAGACATGAGGCAAGCCAACACTGCCATTATCAGGGAGCGCCACGTTACTCCAACATTAGATGATATAATTCATGATCTCAACCAGGCAAAAGTTTTCTCCAAACTTGATTTAAAATCAGGCTATCATCAACTGGAATTGGATCCAACAAGTAGATATATAACTACATTCTCAACACACACAGGATTGTGGAGATACAAGCGCCTAAGTTTTGGTGTTTCTTCTGCTGCTGAAGTATTTCAAAATGCAATACAGCAAACATTATCTGGAATTCCAGGAGTTAAAAACTTCAGCGATGATATCATTGTTTTTGGAGCTACTCAAGAGGACCATGATAAAAATCTCACAGCAGTTTTTGAACGACTTCATGAGAAAGGACTTACCTTAAATTGTAGTAAGTGTGAATTTAACAAAACTAAACTAGAATTTTATGGATTTGTTTTTTCAGCTGAAGGCATATCAGCAGACCCAAAGAAAGTGGAAGCAATTCAGAATGCAAATCCTCCAATAGACGCCAGTGAAGTCAGAAGTTTCCTAGGGATGGTAAACTACTGTTCTCGATTTATCCCTAATTTCTCTACTATTGCCACACCTTTAAGAGAGTTAACAAAGAAAAGTGTGCCATGGCGTTGGACTGAAACTGAACAACAAGCTTTTCAACAACTGAAACAGAGTTTGACCAGTGACAAGACAATGTCCTATTTTAACCCTCAACGGCAAACTATTCTTTTAGTAGATGCTAGCCCTGTTGGTTTAGGTGCTATTCTGGCACAGAGAGACAAAGGCAAGCATTATATAATTGCTTATGGTAGCCGTTCTTTAAATGATGTGGATAAACGTTATTCTCAAACAGAACGTGAAGCTCTGGCAATAGTTTGGAGTTGTGAATACTTTCATTTATATTTATATGGTTGTCCATTCACACTGATCACAGATCATAAGCCTTTACAGTTGATCTGGAATAATCCAAAATCCAAACCGCCCGCTAGAATAGAAAGATGGGGTTTAAGACTACAACCATATAATTTTACTGTGGTTTACAAATCTGGAAAAGAGAACCCAGCAGACTATATGTCTCGACATCCTATATCAACAGATTCATTCACAAGTTCACCAAGTTCCATGGATGCAGAGGAATATATCAATTTTGTTACTAATCATGCTATACCTAAAGCATTGAGTTTAGAAGAAATACAACAAGCAACATTAGCTGATCCTATACTGCAAAAACTCGCTGTATTAGTTCGGAATGGAAAATGGTACACAGCTGATTCTGACAAAATACATGGAAAAGAGTTGAAGTCATTTGCAAGATTTAGCAAAGAACTCTCAGTGAATAATGACAACAGTATTATTTTGCGAGGTAATCGACTAGTCATTCCGACATGTTTACAACAGCAAGTATTATCCTTAGCACATGAAGGTCACCAAGGAATAGTTAAAATGAAAAGTTTATTGCGAGAAAAAGTGTGGTTTCCATCAATAGATCAACAAGCAGAAAAGTTGGTGAGAAAGTGTATTGTGTGTCAAGCCACAACTCCAGGAGCTCACAAAGAACCTTTAAAAATGTCTGCATTGCCTGAAGCACCATGGTGTAATGTGAGTATAGATTTTTATGGTCCATTACCTACTAGAGATTATTTGATGGTGGTTATAGACGAATATTCAAGATACCCGGTAGTAGAAGTTATCAGCTCAACATCTTCAGTCACTGTTATTCCGGTTTTAGACAAAGTTTTCTCTTTATTGGGAATTCCTAAAATTGTTAAAACAGATAACGGTCCCCCATTTAACAGTACTCAGTTTAATAAATTTGCTTCATATCTTGGATTTAAACATAGGCGCATTACCCCTTTGTGGCCACAAGCTAATGCAGAAGCTGAAAGATTTATGCGTTCTATGGGGAAAGGGCAACTACAGCGCAACGTAGACCATGGAAACAAAATTCATTTCTCTTTTCTGAGAGACTATCGATCAACTCCCCATTGTACTACTGGCAGATCACCTGCAGAGCTGTTATTCAATCGCAAACTTCGGATCAAAATTCCGGATATAAATGATTCGCTAACAGAGACACTCAACAAGGACTTAATACAAAAAGACAGTCATGCCAAAGCCAAGATGAAAGCTTATGCGGATAAATATTATCATACCAAATCTGCTCCTTTTGCTGTTGGAGACAGAGTCCTGTGTAGGCAAGATAGACGACACAAGTTGGATACTTTATATGATGTCATCCCATATACAGTTACAAGAATTCAAGGATCAATGATCACTGCAGTAAGAAATGGACATACAATTACTCGGAACTCTTCTTTCTTCAAGAAACTACACAAAGAACAGGACACTGAAGTATCTGATGCAGAAGATGATGATTCTGATATACCCAAATTATTTCAAGAACATGATGATAATATGAATAACTCAGAGAGCAGTGAGGGGGAAGAAAACATAGCATATGATCAGTCCTTAGATACTAATCGAAAATACCCTCTCAGAGAAAACAGAAGACCTCCTGAATACTTTAAAAACTATGAAAAATAATGTGTTTTCATGTGATGTATTATGTCATCATGCAACTCTTTTATGTGAAATATAGTTGGTCTTATTTCTAGATATTAAGCATAGTATATATATAGTTACATTTATGTTTAGTTTAATGGTTATGTTTCTAATCTAAAGTAAGGGAGAGATATGGTGTTTGTTGTGATATTATAATATATAATGCTTTCTTCCTAGTTTGTGCTCTGACTTGTAAATGTATATAATTGTTGCAAGGAAGCAGGGGCGGGGACAGTGTTGTTGGAGGAGGAACCAGGAAAAAAAGTGTGTAGTGAGTTGCTGTATAAATGGACTCTGTGTCAGATATATTTCCAAACCACCTGGATTTACAAACACTACAAGTATAACTACCCTGTGTCTTGTTGCTGTGCTCAGTCTTGCTATGGTGTAGGACAAAATGTCTACATGGGAGAAACCTTACAGTATAACTACCCTGTGTCTGGTTGCTGTGCTCAGTCTTGCTATGGTGTAGGACAAAATATCTACATGGGAGAAGCCTTACAGTATAACTACCCTGTGTCTTGTTGCTGTGCTCAGTCTTGCTAGGGTGTAGGATAAAATGTCTACATGGGAGAAGCCTTACAGTATCACTACCCTGTGTCTTGTTGCTGTGCTCAGTCTTGCTAGGGTGTAGGACAAAAAGTCTACATGGGAGAAGCCTTACAGTATAACTACCCTGTGTCTTGTTGCTGTGCTCAGTCTTGCTATGGTGTAGGACAAAATGTCTACATGGGAGAAGCCTTACAGTATAACTACCCTATGTCTTGTTGCTGTGCTCAGTCTTGCTATGGTGTAAGACAAAATATCTACATGGGAGAAGCCTTACAGTATAACTACCCTGTGTCTTGTTGCTGTGCTCAGTCTTGCTATGGTGTAGGACAAAATGTCTACATGGGAGAAGCCTTACAGTATAACTACCCTGTGTTTTGTTGCTGTGCTCAGTCTTGCTATGGTGTAGGACAAAATGTCTACATGGGAGAAGCCTTACAGTATAACTACCCTGTGTCTTGTTGCTGTGCTCAGTCTTGCTATGGTGTAGGACAAAATGTCTACATGGGAGAAACCTTACAGTATAACTACCCTGTGTCTTGTTGCTGTGCTCAGTCTTGCTATGGTGTAGGACAAAATGTCTACATGGGAGAAGCCTTACAGTATAACTACCCTGTGTCTTGTTGCTGTGCTCAGTCTTGCTATGGTGTAGGACAAAATGTCTACATGGGAGAAGCCTTACAGTATAACTACCCTTTGTCTTGTTGTTGTGCTCAGTCTTGCTAGGGTGTAGGACAAAATGTCTACATGGGAGAAGCCTTACAATAGAACTAACCTGTGTCTTGTTGCTGTGCTCAGTCTTGCTAAGGTGTAGGACAAAATGTCTACATGGGAGAAGCCTTACAGTAGAACTACCTTGTGTCTTGTTGCTGTGCTCAGTCTTGCTATGGTGTAGGACAAAATGTCTACATGGGAGAAGCCTTACAGTATAACTACCCTGTGTCTTGTTGCTGTGCTTAGTCTTGCTATGGTGTAGGACAAAATGTCTACATGGGAGAAGCCTTACAGTATAACTACCCTGTGTCTTGTGGCTGTGCTCCATCTTGCTATGGTGTAGGACAAAATGTCTACATGGGAGAAGCCTTACAGTATAACTACCCTGTGTCTTGTTGCTGTGATCAGTCCTGCTATGGTGTAGGACAAATTGTCTACATGGGAGAAGCCTTACAGTATAACTACCCTATGTCTTGTTGCTGTGCTTAGTCTTGCTATGGTGTAGGACAAAATGTCTACATGGGAGAAGCCTTACAGTATAACTACCCTGTGTCTTGTTGCTGTGCTCAGTCTTGCTATGGTGTAGGACAAAAAGTCTACATGGGAGAAGCCTTACAGTATAACTACCCTGTGCCTTGTGGCTGTGCTCAGTCTTGCTAGGGTGTAGGACAAAAAGTCTACATGGGAGTAGCCTTACAGTATAACTACCCTGTGTCTTGTTGCTGTGCTCAGTCTTGCTATGGTGTAGGACAAAATGTCTACATGGGAGAAGCCTTACAGTATAACTACCCTGTGTCATGTTGCTGTGCTCAGTCTTGCTATGGTGTAGGACAAAAAGTCTACATGGGAGGAGCCTTACAGTATAACTACCCTGTGCCTTGTTGCTGTGCTCAGTCTTGCTAGGGTGTAGGACAAAACGTCTACATGGGAGTAGCCTTACAGTATAACTACCCTGTGTCGTGTTGCTGTTCTCAGTCTTGCTATGGTGTAGGACAAAATGTCTACATGTTAGAAGCCTTACAGTATAACTACCCTGTGTCTTGTTGCTGTGCTCAGTCTTGCTATGGTGTAGGACAAAATGTCTACATGAGAGAAGCCTTACAGTATAACTACCCTGTGTCTTGTTGCTGTGCTCAGTCTAGCTATGGTGTAGGACAAAATGTCTACATGGGAGTAGCCTTACAGTATAACTACCATGTGTCTTGTTGCTGTGCTCAGTCTTGCTATGGTGTAGGACAAAATGTCTACATGGGAGAAGCCTTACAGTATAACTACCCTGTGTCTTGTTGCTGTGCTCAGTCTTGCTATGGTGTAGGACAAAATGTCTACATGGGAGAAGCCTTACAGTATAACTACCCTGTGTCTTGTTGCAGTGCTCAGTCTTGCTATGGTGTAGGACAAAATGTCTACATGGGAGAAGCCTTACAGTATAACTACCCTGTGTCTTGTTGCTGTGCTCAGTCTTGCTATGGTGTAGGACAAAATGTCTACATGGGAGAAGCCTTACAGTATAACTACCCTGTGTCTTGTTGCTGTGCTCAGTCTTGCTATGGTGTAGGACAAAATGTCTACATGGGAGAAGCCTTACAGTATAACTACCCTGTGTCTTGTTGCTGTGCTCAGTCTTGCTATGGTGTAGGAAAAAATGTCTACATGGGAGAAGCCTTACAGTATAACTACCCTGTGTCTTGTTGCTGTGCTCAGTCTTGCTAGGGTGTAGGACAAAATGTCTACATGGGAGAAGCCTTACAGTATAACTACCCTGTGTCTTGTTGCTGTGCTCAGTCTTGCTATGGTGTAGGACAAAATGTCTACATGGGAGAAACCTTACAGTATAACTACCCTGTGTCCTGTTGCTGTGCTCAGTCTTGCTATGGTGTAGGACAAAATGTCTACATGGGAGAAGCCTTACAGTATAACTACCCTATGTCTTGTTGCTGTGCTCAGTCTTGCTATGGTGTAGGACAAAATGTCTACATGGGAGAAGCCTTAGAGTATAACTACCCTATGTCTTGTTGCTGTGCTCAGTCTTGCTATGGTGTAGGACAAAATGTCTACATGGGAGAAGCCTTACAATATAACTACCCTGTGTCTTGTTGCTGTGATCAGTCTTGCTATGGTGTAGGACAAAATGTCTACATGGGAGAAGCCTTACAGTATAACTACCCTGTGTCTTGCTGCTGTGCTCAGTCTTGCTATGGTGTAGGACAAAATGTCTACATGGGAGAAGCCTTACAGTATAACTACCCTGTGTCTTGTTGCTGTGCTCAGTCTTGCTATGGTGTAGGACAAAATGTCTACATGGGAGAAGCCTTACAGTATAACTACCCTGTGTCTTGTTGCTGTGCTCAGTCTTGCTATGGTGTTGGACAAAATGTCTACATGGGAGAAGCCTTACAGTATAACTACCCTGTGTCTTGTTGCTGTGCTCAGTCTTGCTATGGTGTAGGACAAAATGTCTACATGGGAGAAGCCTTACAGTATAACTACCCTGTGTCTTGTTGCTGTGCTCAGTCTTGCTATGGTGTAGGAAAAAATGTCTACATGGGAGAAGCCTTACAGTATAACTACCCTGTGTCTTGTTGCTGTGCTCAGTCTTGCTAGGGTGTAGGACAAAATGTCTACATGGGAGAAGCCTTACAGTATAACTACCCTGTGTCTTGTTGCTGTGCTCAGTCTTGCTATGGTGTAGGACAAAATGTCTACATGGGAGAAACCTTACAGTATAACTACCCTGTGTCCTGTTGCTGTGCTCAGTCTTGCTATGGTGTAGGACAAAATGTCTACATGGGAGAAGCCTTACAGTATAACTACCCTATGTCTTGTTGCTGTGCTCAGTCTTGCTATGGTGTAGGACAAAATGTCTACATGGGAGAAGCCTTACAGTATAACTACCCTATGTCTTGTTGCTGTGCTCAGTCTTGCTATGGTGTAGGACAAAATGTCTACATGGGAGAAGCCTTACAATATAACTACCCTGTGTCTTGTTGCTGTGATCAGTCTTGCTATGGTGTAGGACAAAATGTCTACATGGGAGAAGCCTTACAGTATAACTACCCTGTGTCTTGCTGCTGTGCTCAGTCTTGCTATGGTGTAGGACAAAATGTCTACATGGGAGAAGCCTTACAGTATAACTACCCTGTGTCTTGTTGCTGTGCTCAGTCTTGCTATGGTGTAGGACAAAATGTCTACATGGGAGAAGCCTTACAGTATAACTACCCTGTGTCTTGTTGCTGTGCTCAGTCTTGCTATGGTGTTGGACAAAATGTCTACATGGGAGAAGCCTTACAGTATAACTACCCTGTGTCTTGTTGCTGTGCTCAGTCTTGCTATGGTGTAGGACAAAATGTCTACATGGGAGAAGCCTTACAGTATAACTACCCTGTGTCTTGTTGCTGTGCTCAGTCTTGCTATGGTGTAGGACAAAATGTCTACATGGGAGAAACCTTACAGTATAACTACCCTGTGTCCTGTTGCTGTGCTCAGTCTTGCTATGGTGTAGGACAAAATGTCTACATGGGAGAAGCCTTACAGTATAACTACCCTATGTCTTGTTGCTGTGCTCAGTCTTGCTATGGTGTAGGACAAAATGTCTACATGGGAGAAGCCTTACAGTATAACTACCCTATGTCTTGTTGCTGTGCTCAGTCTTGCTATGGTGTAGGACAAAATGTCTACATGGGAGAAGCCTTACAATATAACTACCCTGTGTCTTGTTGCTGTGCTTAGTCTTGCTATGGTGTAGGACAAAATGTGTACATGGGAGAAGCCTTACAGTATAACTACCCTGTGTCTTGCTGCTGTGCTCAGTCTTGCTATGGTGTAGGACAAAATGTCTACATGGGAGAAGCCTTACAGTATAACTACCCTGTGTCTTGTTGCTGTGCTCAGTCTTGCTATGGTGTAGGACAAAATGTCTACATGGGAGAAGCCTTACAGTATAACTACCCTGTGCCTTGTTGCTGTGCTCAGTCTTGCTATGGTGTTGGACAAAATGTCTACATGGGAGAAGCCTTACAGTATAACTACCCTGTGTCTTGTTGCTGTGCTCAGTCTTGCTATGGTGTAGGACAAAATGTCTATATGGGAGAAGCCGTACAGTAGAACTACCCTGTGTCTTGTTGTTGTGCTCAGTCTTGCTATGGTGTAGGACAAAATGTCTACATGGGAGAAGCCTTACAGTATAACTACCCTGTGTCTTGTTGCTGTGCTCAGTCTTGCTATGGTGTAGGACAAAATGTCTACATGGGAGAAGCCTTACAGTATAACTACCCTATGTCTTGTTGCTGTGCTCAGTCTTGCTATGGTGTAGGACAAAATGTCTACATGGGAGAAGCCTTACAGTATAACTACCCTGTGTCTTGTTGCTGTGCTCAGTCTTGCTATGGTGTAGGACAAAATGTCTACATGAGAGAAGCCTTACAGTATAACTACCCTGTGTCTTGTTGCTGTGCTCAGTCTTGCTATGGTGTAGGACAACATGTCTACATGGGAGAAGCCTTACAGTATAACTACCCTGTGTCTTGTTGCTGTGCTCAGTCTTGCTATGGTGTAGGACAAAATGTCTACATGGGAGAAGCCTTACAGTATAACTACCCTGTGTCTTGTTGTTTTGCTCAGTCTAGCTATGGTGTAGGACAAAATGTCTTGAGCAACCTCATCTTCTTATCAGAGTTTGGCTGAGGGCCAGATTATGAGTGGAGCGCTAACACTTGTGAGCAAGCAGGGGTTTATTGCGGTTGTTTGCACGCGTCGGGTTTATTGCTCGTATTACAAGCTTAAAGTAAATGTGATCGCTTGAGCGCAATTGAAGTTAACGTGCATCAGGATAGCGCGTCCTCTGCTCTGTTTAACTGTTTTGCTAAATAAAAAATACATTTAAAAGTACAGTTACACTCATAATAACACCCGCTTTCCTTGAAAACCAGGCAGTCAGGATAAAACCTCTGTGAGGGTTGTATTCATAACTGTGGTCATGTCTTGTAAAATAAATGAATTTGACGCACTAGAGGTACTTGGCGTCACTTGTGCGGGCATTACTGGTTGTGACACTTGGGGAGAGCTAGATGCTAAACCCTCATTTACTTCTGACTGAGAATCATCTATTGCTCTATTTTTAAGTGCTAATATATGTTCTTTATAGTTTATGGACATATAAGTACAATTGGGACACATTCTAAGAGGGGGTACCACAATGGCTTCCAAACATATTGAACAAGGATTTTCCTTGGTGTCAGACATGTTAAACAGGCTAGCAATGTAACAAGCAAGCTTGGAAAACACTGTAATCAAAGTAAATAACACTTAGAAATAAAACGGTACTGTGCCTTTAAGAGAAAAAAAGCTGCACAAATTCTGCAAAACAGTGTAAAAAAGCAGTAAACATAACAAAATTTTTACAGTAGTATCATATAGCCTTAGTAACTTTGCACAGCTATGCAAATAAACAATTAACCCCTTAATGGCAAAACCGGATTGAAAAAACATCAAAACCAGTAAAAAAGACTTTCAGCACTTTGCCACAGTTCTGCTGTGGCTCCTACCTGCCCTTCAGAACAATTTGTGGGGGAAAAAACTTCTTTTACAGCCCTCAAACACGGCAGGAACCTCTGGAGAAGCAGTTAGAAGTCTCAGAGGAAAAGAAACTGCACAACTGAGGCACGAATATAGGCCCCTCCCACCTCGCTCAATGTTTTGAGGTCTAACAGACAAACACTAGAGTGTCTCTAAATTAACCATGTGGGTTAGAAAACTCAAAAAACAAGCCACAATGACCCCTTTAGTCCCTTCAAAAAAAGTTATAATTGCATCATTCACTGAATAACCAAAAACGTTTTTACCAAACAGTGTCACCAGTAACTAATGAGCCCTTCTTGCAAGCTGAAATTCCTATCCAAGTGTCTGAATACAGCTTACCCTTCCCTCATGGGGATATTGCCAGCCTTTTCTAGAAATAACACAGTCTGTCTAGAAAAAAATAGACTGAACATACCTCATATGCAGTTTAGCCTGCAAACTGTTCCCCCAACTGAAGTTTTCCTGTACTCTTCAGCCCTTGTGAGAACAGCAGTGGATCTTAGTTACAAAATGCTAAGATCATCATTCTCCTTGCAGAAATCTTCATCCCTTTTCTGCCAGAGAGTAAATAGTACACACCGGTACCATTTAAAAATAACAAACTTTTGCTTGAGAAAATAAAAACCTAACATTTTTGTCACCAAACTCCTCTTTGCCCTTCCTAGCAGTTAAGCAGGCAGAGAGAATGACTGGGGGGTGGAGCTAAGGGGGGTGCTATATAGGCAGCTCTGCTGTGGGTGCTCTCTCTGCCACTTCCTGTAGGGGAGGAGAATATCCCACAAGTAAGGATGAATCCGTGGACTCGATACATCTTACAAGAGAAATTCATATTTTCATGTCAGGTTAACGCAATTGACAATATGCGATTGGGTTTGTGCATGAGTAGTAGTTTTTTTTTAATTTTTTGCACCATTGACTTCTATGGGGAATACCTTATTGCGCGTGTGATATCCTAAGTTCAGCATTTTTGCATGTAAAAAAAGCTTACTTCTAGCACAGTTTGTTCGAGCAGGAGAGTTAAATACCGCTCCACTTGTAATCTGGCCCTGAAAGGGGAAAATAACAAAACTATCACTAATATAAACATACCTGTAACCAGTTAAACAATGATGATTATGCATCTCAGAGTCAATAACAAAACTTAGTCATACTCAATGGGCCAAGTATGTGACATATAAATAGGTACATGGTGTCAAGGATACCAGGCTGTCAAGGGTAAACCTCCATCCCCTACTACCTAACCCCTTCCATTCTCTAACCGGATTTGGACTTTTGAGAGTATTCGTGATCTCCCAGACACTTGGTTTTGTTCATTTTTGTGTTTAGTTCATCCTCCCAGAAGAGCTAATCTCTGACCGCCTAGTCCCTCTCTAGCCGGCCGGGCTCCTGGAACTACCAGTTGGCCGCGCCTCCCCGAATAACCTCTGACACTCGCACCAGGTCGCTCCAGTGGCCCTTCGCCCCAGAGCTCCGCTCTTTTGGGGATTGGTACCCCCTGGGGAGGGCCAGAGGTGGGGTGATTTCCGGAAGGGAGCTCCCTTGGAAACCGGAGGTTTCGGACCCCCCCTACAACTCCTATTTCCCCTTGGCCTTCCCGGTGTACATTTGATCACCCATTGCTCCAGTCCCCAGCCACAGATCATGTCGCTTTTTGGACTGTGGCATCTGGGGACCAAGGGCTTTCCAACAAAGTATCGCCTCTCCCACGTGATCACCTTGGAATAGCCACCACTGTACAGCTTGGAATCTAAGACAATGGACACTATGGGAGGCGCCAGCCTGTCTAGAGGGGCAGGAATGGCGGGAGATCTGAGGGTCTGATAAGACTCCTTATCACGATTTGTTTGTGTATATAAGCAGTGTGTTTCCACAATAAATTTGTTCTTTTTGTTTCACCCAAATTCTAGTCTATATAGTTATTTGGATGGGCCCCACTATAATCACTTTCTCCACTACATAGCGGCATGTTTCAGGTATAGAAAGGACCCTTTGGCAGAGCTACCCAGTTGAGGTAGCCGGTATCCATCACAATTGGTTGGCAGCGGTGGGATGCTTCCGTCTACCTGGAACATCCAAAGCACCAACTGAAGCCCTCTTCAGGAGGAGCAGTACACTGAGCTCAGGAAGAGTACACTGAAAGACTTGTAGATAGCTCAGGGGAAAGTTGCCAGGAACAAGTCCAAGGCATCAATCATAGCTGAACTCATGGAAGGCGATTGGGCTAGCGAGCCAGCTAGTAAGGCCGGTAGCAGCCGGGACAGCGAACGGCCCAGCGAGGCATCAACCAGGGAGACCATGAGGTCTGAACTCCAGAGAGAGATCCAGTGGTGGCTGGACCTCTATGGGACTGCCCCACCAGAGGAGGTTATCACTCGGATAATCACAGACTCCACCCGGGTCCGGATGTTGGAGATCCATAAGTCTATGGGGGGAGCAATGCTGGATCCCCTGGATCCACCTCCCAGGATGAAGAAGCTACCCCATGAGGCTTTTCAAGCCTTCAAAGACAATGAAGAGGAAATCAACAGCTACCTTCAAGTGTTCAAGACCCAGTGCGAGTTGCAGGGTGTTGCCAATGCTGACCTAGTCACCTTCCTGCTCGGAAAGCTGTCCGTGCGGGCCCTGGAGACTTTCAACATTGTGCCCCCAGGAGACCTGTGAAGGAGCGTATCCTTGCCCGCTATGGTCTCACGCCGGAGAATTACAGCTGAAATTCCGGGAAAAAAGAGGCAAGAGGGGCAGCCATTCAGGGAGTGGACCCACCGGTTCACTCAGTCCTTGGACTTTTGGTTCGCAGGCTGCCACGTAACTACCCTGGACAAAGCTATCCAGCACTTCTATAACCACTCCCGGCAGTGGTATGTGACTGGGTCAAAGATAAGGGGTCCAAAACAGCCGGCCAAGCGGCCGTCTGGGCAGATCAGTACTTGGATGTCCGGCATCAGACCATCCCTGAGCCCTGACCAGTGACCCGCTCCACTCCAACAACTGCCCACCCTACGGCACCTACCCAGTACTCCCAGACCCAACCGGCACTTAGCTGCCTCTCTGGGCCCAGTTCACCCCAGGGCTGCTACGAGTGCGGACAGGTGGGCCACATCAGACGGGACTGTCTGGCATGAAAGTCACAGAGTCCCCCTCTGGCTCAGTGGACAAGGGATCCTGCCGGAGGTTACCGAGCCACCGCCCACTGTTAGGACGCAGAGGGCCCTGCAGACTATGCTGGCTAGGCAGACAAGGAGGTTGGGGGCCTGTACGAGGTGGACCCTGCAACCGGCGACAACCACCTGCACCACCACCAGATCATCTGGATCAATGGCCGGTCGGCCCGGGGATTATGAGACAGTGGAGCCACGGTTACCCTTGTTTAGCCACACCTGGTCCCCAACTCGGACCAAGCAGGAAAATCTCTTACAGTTCGTATGGCTGGGAGTACAGTACTTTAGATCCCTACTGCATGGGTGCACCTGGATTAGGGTGCCAGTTCCTGTGCTGTGAAAGTAGGGATCATGAGCCATCTGGCCGTCGAGGTCTTGTTAGGAAATTAAATTGGCCACGTTGCTTTAGCCTTTGTGTGGGATAACCCCACAGATGCTTGCCCGGTCACCACCCACCAGCAAGCCGGATGCCAGGCCATCGCACGATCTGGGAACCCAGGTAAGCCACTCCGCCCCAAATCCTGCCCTGACCACCGACCAGATCTCCTGGAAGTCCCCCACTGATTTCGCCCAGGAGATGTTGAGTGACCCGACCCTATCTCCTTACCGTGACTGGGTAGGGACTGACCCCAGGGGCCCAGGAAGGGACCATTTTGAGTGGGAGAGAAGGCTTCTGTACAGGATTGCTGAGAGGAAGGTTGCCCAAGCGCCAGCTGGTGGTACTGCAGAAGTATCGGTATGATCTGCTGCGTATAGGGCATGGCATTCCCCTAGCAGGACACCTAGGAATCTCTAGGACCCATCATCGACTGACTCAGACCTTCTTTTGGCCAGGGGTTACAGGGGATATTAGGCAGTATTACAGTGTTTTCTCTGACTGCCTAGTCCCTCTCTGGCCAGCCGGGCTCCTGGAACTAACGGCCGGCCGCGCCTCCCTGAATAACCACTGACACTCACACCAGGTCGCTCCAGTGACCCTTCCCCAAAACAGTGGAGCTCTGGGGCGATTGGTGGCCCCTGGGGGGTGATTGTGGCATCTGGGGACCGAGGGCTTTCCAACGATACCCTGGAAGAGCCGCCGCTCCCCTAGCATCACCCCGGAATAGCCACCACTGTACTTTTGGAACTCTATAAGACATGTTCCAAGTATAGGAAGGACCCTTTAAGGCATGTTCCAAGTATAGGAAGGACCCTTTAAGGCATGTTCCAAGTATAGGAAGGACCCTTTAAGGCATGTTCCAAGTATAGGAAGGACCCTTTGGCGGAGCTACCCAGTCGGCCGGTATCCGTCACACACAGGGAGCCTTAATAAATATATAAATAACAGAATTAAGTCCCATCATTTGAGTGACAGTGATTTAGTGGAATTTAGTAGAACTCACTGTTACTAAAAAGTCTAATTATAACAATATTAAAGGCACATGAAAGCCAAAACAAAACAATCATGATTCAGACAGCGCGTGTTATTTTAAAGGGAACCCCATTTTTTAGCTTTCAGGATTCAGAGAGAACATACTTTTTTAAGCAACTTGGCAGTTTACTTTTGTTGTCAAAATGTCTTCATTTTCTTAATATCCTTTGTTCAGTGAGTAGCAATGTACTACTGAGAGCTAGCTGAACACATCTAGTCAGCCAATCACACTAGACAAATGTGTGCAGGAACCAATCACCAACTAACTCCTACTAGTGTAGGATATGTACATATTCTTTCAACAAGGGATACCAAGAAAACAGAGTACATTTGAAAAATAGAAGTGAATTTAAAAGTGTCTCAAAATGACATGTTCTATCTGAATCATGCAAGTTTAATTTTAACTTTTCTATCCCTTTAAGAGACATCTCAGTTTGCATTTATTAGTAAATTTACTTTGTTCTCTTGGTATCCTTTGTTGAAAACAATATGTACATACTGGGAACTAGCTGATTGGTGGCTACGCACATATGCCTCTTGTCATTGGCTCACCGGATTTGTATAGTATATAGCTGCTCTGGAACGTTACCTCTGCAGGAGTTAAATACACAGTTATATACACACAATGCTGCAATAATAAACTGCTTTACATCATCAGCGCATCTTTTGTTTGAGAATGTATGTTAAAGGGACAAAAGTGCAAACAGCACAATATGGTGACTGAGCACAAAAGTGGATGTAAACTTTCCCTAGAGAAATTCCCATCTAACTGCTCCCATAAACAACATAAAATCAATTGACAGTACAGCCCCTGGCCCCCGGCGAGACCTCACAAGCATCCCTGAGTGAGACGGCTGTATCTGCTTGTAACATTTATCATTTAACTTAGTAGCAATATCCTTATCTCCGGTAAACAAAAACTAGTAAGCGCAGAGACCACGCGGCGCCTTCACAATGTGTATTGACTGTAGCTCAGGGTGATCGAAGGAAAAAGGGACATCCGTGCAACATATTATTAGACTAGGTTATGGTTGTAGCATTTATTTTAAATTAAAGAACAAAAATAATGTCTGCCATTATTATCTATTGACCAGATTACGAGTTTTGCGTTATGAGTGGCTTGGTAATAACTTGCAAGTTATTTCCACCGCTCACCTTTAATAGCGCTGCTATTACAGGTTTTCCAAAACCCAGCGTTTGTGGGCAATATGGCAGCGTTGAGCACCACACCACACACAAATACCAGCGCTGCTCTGAGCTGCTTTTACGTGCTTGTGCACGATTTCCCCATAGACATCAATGGGGAGAGCCGGCTAAAAAAAAGCCTAACACCTGCAATAATGGAGCGTAAAGCTCCGTAACACAGCCCCATTGATTCCTATGGGGAAAGAAAATGTATATTTAAACCTAACACCTTAACATAAACCCCGAGTCTAAACACACCTAATCTGCCGCCCCCGACATCGCCACCACCTACCTACACTTATTAACCCCTAAACTGCCGCCCCCAATGTCGCCGCCACCTACATAAATTTATTAACCCCTAATCTGCTGCCCCCAATGTTTCAGCCGCCACTATACTAAAGTTATTAACCCCTAAACCTCTGGCCTTTCACATCACTAACACTAAATAAAAATATTAACAGCCAATAGAATGCAAGCTTTAATTCCGATTGGCTGATAAAATTCCATCAGCCATTCGGAATTCAAGGGACGCCATCTTGGATGACGTCATTTAAAGGAAACTTAATTCTTCAAGAGCCATCGAAAGAAGAGGATGCTCCGCGCCGGATGTCTTGAAAATGGAGCCGCTCCGCGTCGAAAAGATGAAGATAGAAGATGCAGTCTGGATGAAGACTTCTGCCCGCCTAGAAGATTACTTATTGCCGCTTGGATGAAGACTTCTCCCGGCTTTGTTGAGGACTTCTTGCCGCTTGGATTAAGACTTCTCCCGGCTGGATGAGGATGGATGTACGGTCTTCAAAAACTGTAAGTGGATCTTCAGTGGTTAGTGTTAGGTTTTTTTAAGGGTTTATTGGGTGTGTTTTATTTTTAGATTAGGGACTTTGGGCCACGTAAAAGAGCTAAATGCCCTTTTAAGGGCAATGCCCATCCAAATGCCCTTTTAAGGGCATTGGGGAGCTTAGGTTTTTTGGGTAGTTTTTTTTTGGGGAGGTTGGTTGTGTGGGTGGTGGGTTTTACTGTTGGGGGGTTGTTTGTATTTTTTTTTAACAGGTAAAAGAGCTGATTTCTTTGGGGCAATTCCCCAGCAAAAGGCCCTTTTAAGGGCTGTTGGTAGTTTAGTTTAGGCTAGGGTTTTTCTTCTTTTATTTGGGGGGGGGCTTTATTTTGATAGGGCTATTAGATTAGGTGTAATTAGTTTAAATATTTGATAATTTCTTTTATATTTTTTGTAATTTAGATAATTATATTTTGTTAATTTAATTTATTTAATTTTAGTGTAATGTTAGGTTTTAGTGTAAGACAGGTTAGGCTTTATTTTACAGGTAACTTTGTATTTATTTTAACTAGTTATCTAGTAAATAGTTAATAACTATTTACTAACTAGTCTACCTAGTTAAAATAAATACAAACTTACCTGTGAAATAAAAAATAAAACATATGCTAGATGCTAGATACAATATAACTATTATTTATATTGCAGCTATCTTAGGTTTTATTTTACAGGTAAGTATTTATTTACTTTTAAATAGGAATAATTTAGGTATTAATTGTAATTTTTATTTGGGATTATTTTAATTATGTTAAAGTTAGTGGGTGTTAGGGTTAGATTTAGGGTTAGGTTTAGGGGTTAATAACTTTAGTATAGTGGCGGCGACATTGGGGGCAGCAGATTAGGGGACACTGCCTCCAGCCTATCATCTGTGGCCAGCACACCAGCAGAAACAACAGAATCTTCTCAAACCAGGAGAACAAGACAATCCACTACAGTCACCTCAGCTCCCTCATCTAAGAAGCCAAAAAAGAAATAAATATTCTTATAGTGCACCATAAATCTTGTCTTCTGTTATTTACCATATAATTGCCATCCACATCCATGTGAGGTGTGTTTTATTACACTAATATTGTTAAAACATATAATATGACCTGTGTGGAAATGGCAATAAAAACAGGTTATATTATCATGTTTATGACATATACTTGTACTATAACTCACATCCACAATAGTTGTTTATGAAGGGTACATATAGTAATATTCACTTCTAAGATGTAAATCAATGTATCTCACATCCAATATACATTGACACATGGGTATATATAATGCTGATGTTACTGATATGGTGTGCATTATCAGGTGTTTTAAAGGCTGCAGGTTAGAGGTTGTGTTGTCTGTGATTGGTTTGACACAATTGCAAAGAGGCGGCCTTCAAGAAGCTCTTATAAATTATCATATGAGTCATCATAGGTTTAGCTTTCAACTAAGAATACCAAGAGAACAAAGCAAGTGTTAGAATTCAATTTGAAAGTAGTTTTAAATGACATGCCCTATTTGAATCAAGAAGGTTTTCTTTGAACTTGACTGTCCCTTTATATATTTTGGCATCAATGCCAAGCTGTGTTAGCATTAGAATAAATTACACTCCAGTGGGTTCTAAAGAGATGAAGGTAATACAATTATGATTTCCCATTGTTCTCTCCTCCAAGTATTGTTGATTGTTTTAAGAACAAATATAAAGTAAATAAGCAAGTATATGTACACAATGTGATAAAGTGATGAGATCTGATTCTAACTACAAGATCAATCCATTTGATTACGTTGTGGCTTCAAACAACAAAATCAGCTATTCCAAATACACAAATAAACCTTAAAAAAACCAATATCATAGTATACTGTCCCTTTAACCTTGAGATGCTGCTTAAATGTATGTGTTTGTTAAGGCTTCCAGGGAGTTACGTTGCTTTTTTAGTCAGTGCAAGGGTTGCTGCACCTGCAATATATGGCGAGATGAAAATGGAGTAGATTTTCTGAATTCTGCGTGCGTAAGTCCTGTTTATTGGATACCAAATTGCGCGGCTGTTCTATGTTAGTCTATGGGGATAAAAAATACGGCCGAAGGGTGAAATATACACACTTAACTTGTATGCTACGCCGTATATGTAATACCAAAATCGTGTAAAATCCGGCGGCGGGAAAATTTTGTGGCCGACGCTGCATATGTAATGGAGCCCTATGACTGAACGTCCGCTTTATTTGTTCCATTGGTAAATCCTAGAATTTCACAAATGATAGAATTTACAATCACTTTAATACCATTTATGCTTGGTGCCCTTTTCTCTAAGCCTTCTTTACTGTTCTTTATTTAGACCCTCTGCATCTATTTTAAAATGTTCAGGATTTAAAAAAAGATGAATTATTACACTTATCTTTAGACAGACTTTCTTTAAAAAATGAATAACCATCTGTCATATAGCTGCAAAGTAAAAAAATCATTTAGTGCTTTACCTAATATACAGTATCTCACAAAAGTGAGTACACCCCTCACCTTTTTGTAAATATTTTATTATATCTTTTCATGTGACAACACTGAAGAAATGTCACTTTGCTACAATGTAAAGCAGTGAGTGTATAGCCTGTATAACAGTGTGAATTTGCTGTCCCCTCAAAATACCATTGGCAACAAAAGTGAGTACACCCCTAAGTGGAAATGTCCAAATTGGGCCCAAATAGCAATTTTCCCTCCCCAATGTCATTTGACTCGTTAGTGTTACAAGGTCTCAGATGTAAATGGGGAGCAGGTGTGTTAAATTTGGTTTTATCGCTCTCACACTCTCTCATACTGGTCACTGGAAGTTCAACATGGCACCTCATTGCAATGAACTCTGAGGATCTGAAAAAAAGAATTGTTGCTCTACATAAAGATGGCCTAGGCAATACTAAGATTGCCAAGACCCTGAAACTGAGCTGCAGCACAGTGGGCAAGACCATACAACAGTTTCACAGTACAGGTTCCATTTAGAGCAGGCCTCACCATGGTCGACCAAAGAGGTTGTCTTTGGGAAATATACGTATGAGTGCTGCCAGCATTGCTGCAGAGGTTGAAGGGGTGGGGGGGTCAGCCTTTCAGTGCTCAGGCCTATATGCCGCACACTGCATCAAATTGATCTGCATAGCTATCTTCCCAGAAGGAAGCCTCTTCTAAAGATGATGCACAAGAAAGCCTGCAAGCAGTTTGCTGAAGACAAGCAGACTAAGGACATGGATTACTAAAATCATGTCCTGTGATCTGATGAGACCAAGATACAGTAATTTGGTTCAGATGGTGGCAAGCATGTGTGGTGGCAACCAGGTGAGGAGCACAAAGACAAGTGTGTCTTGCCTACAGTCAAGCATGGTGGAGGGAGTGTCATGGTCTGGGCCTACATGAGTGCTGGGGAGCTACAGTTCATTGAGGGAATCATGAATGCCAACATGTACTGTGACATATTGAAGCATAGCATGATCCCCTCCCTTCAGAGACTGGGCCGCAGGGCAGTATTACAACATGATAACGACCCAAAATACACCTCCAAGATGACC